>NC_090756.1:42320351-42355351 GCF_036898095.1 Palaemon carinicauda | reverse complement strand
GATCTCACATTATAATCTATTTGTTAATATTACTTATTTTACTTAGATTTCTATCTTTTTTTTCTTTCTTTATCTTTTATCATTTCTTTTACAACTGGATTTCTCTAACTACTGTTGACAACATTATATCTGCCTGGTGATAGCCAGACTGGGGTTTGAGTTCCGCTCAAGCTCGTTAGTTCATTCGGTCGCTACAACCTCATCATCCTTGAAAGCGGATTTAAGGGAACCTATAGGTCTACCTGCTAAGTCATCAGCAGCCATTATCTGACCCTCCCTGATCCTAGCTTTGGTGGAGAGGGGCCTTGGACATTAACCATATGTATATGTGGTCAGTCTCCAGGGCAATGTCCTGCTTGCAAGGGCAATGCCATTGTCCCTCCCTCTGCCATTCATGAGTGACCGTTAGGCTTTTTAAACAAGTAAAAAAGGTGTTATTTCAATCAAACGTTTTTCTTTACACACATTACACATATATATATATATATATATATATATATATATATATATTATATATATATATATATATATATATATATATATATATATATATATATATATATATATATATATATATAATATATATATATATATATATAAAAGAGAGAGAGAGAGAGAGAAAAAGAGAGAGAGAGAGAGAGAGAGAGAGAGAGAGAGAGAGAGAGAGAGAGAGAGAGAGAGAGAGAGAGAGAGAGAGATTAAATTTAGATTTAATGCTTAACACAACGGAGAAGCCACCGGTTCCTGAAAAAGATTCCCTTGTGACATAAATACCTGCATGAATGTTGTTCCTTCCTCCTCCTCCTCCTCCTCTCCCATGGGCCCTACGGAACACAGTACGAGGAATGGAAATATTTGGAATCTGGGAACCTACTTGAAGCATATCTTTGGAATGATCTTTGAGTAAACCTACAAGTTTTTTCTAGTAGGGATAAGAAATCACTCTTCTTCTTCTTCTTCTTGTTAGAGATACAGTGTGTTTATCATTTTCTATGCATATATTTGCGTCTGTTTATCTGTTTTCTTTGTTATTCATATCGGTGTTTATATATGGTACATAGGCCAAAGTACCTATCTAGACATTACAGTCTATATGAAATACATTAAAAAAAATCAAATAAATTTTTGCATCTACTATGCTGAAAAAAGTAATGTTTTCATTGGCAGCGCCGTCCTAATTGATTTAGTTGTTATATATTATTTAGCCGGGAGATAGGTTAATTAAAAATAGATATTCCGTTTTTTAGTGACCGTTAATTATAAACGTCTGTTATATTCTTATTTTCAACAGACGAGGTGTCTCGTATATTTGCTGTTGTTATTATTTTCATTATAATTTTCTTTTTCTTTTTCATTTTCATTTTAATTTCCATTATTATTATTATTATTATTATTATTATTATTATTATTATTATTATTATTATTATTATTATTATTGATGGATTTCTACTTGGGAAGGTGGAAACACTACCCAAGGTCCCCCCCCCCCCCCATCTAAGAGTGAACCCTCATTAAAAGGAGGCACGGGTTCCTATTGGTTCGAATTCTCCTTGTTAACCCCCCCCCCCCCTATCCTGTAAAACGAAACACTAGTCTTTTTGGCACATACAGTACTGTAATTCAGTATGATTTCTATGAGTAGAGAATTTGTTATCAAAACTAAAACCGTTTGTCTTAATATAACAGGTGAAACACTAACTTATCACTAGAAGTAAAAAGACCAGAAAATAAAGAAAAATTAACTAAATAAATAAATATGAAAAAAAGAGGAATAAAATATGGCATTGTCTCTGACAACTGGCTTTAAGATTTTTTTTTTTTTAATTAGGCTCTATTTATTTTCCTATTAAAATCTATAAACAACAGAATTAATTGATTCTTGAAAAGCAAGTGTTTACGTGACAAAAACTACAAATACAGCGAGATATAAAGATATATTTTATACAGCAATTATTGGCATCTTGTTATTACAATAATTTTCCAATAAATTAAATGTTGACAAAATGTGATCTTAACAAAACCTAATTATCAAATTTCTTGCTTTTTTCTCTTCACTTTACGATCAAGGTTTATTTTTTTTCCGTTCAACTTCTCTCTCGGTTGAGATATTTTCCTCATTCTATTGTAACTAGGATGAAGTGAATGGAAAAGTGATACTATTCATGAAGACGTAAAGTTATCATTGTGGGCTTCGGAAGCCACTTTATGCAAGACTACACTTTTATATATATATATATATATATATATATATATATATATATATATATATATATATATATATATATATATATATATATATACATACTTGAAGTTGTGAAAAAAATGCCAATATGAATGTATATAAATTATTATGGTTTAGGAAGAGAAAAGCAGGAAACTTTGTATATCAGCAGCCAGTTCTTTACACAAGAACACCAACTAACCTAAATTTCCCGACCTAACCTATCCTATTTACCTAATATGGGGGTTAATACCTCCTTACCACCACCCCACCAACACAGCCGTTTCTTAACCGGATATAACATACATACAAGTCCCCGCTATTATATATACTCCCCGAAAAAACATTCATGACAATACAGTTACAGTAAAATTGCAAGCACACATCATTTACAAAAGTTATGAATTCTGCAGAGGACATCCATATTATGAAAAAAAAACTTATATATATATATATATATATATATATATATATATATATATATATATATATATATATATATATATATATATATATATATATATATATATATATATATATATACATATATATATATATATATATATATATATATATATATATATATATATATATATATATATATATATATATATATATACATATATATATATATATATATATATATATATATATATATATTATATATATATATATATATATATATATATATATATATATATATATATAGATATATATATATATATATATATATATATATATATATATATATATATATATAGTTTTAAGGCAACAAGAGAATACCGTAGTTTACTTACGTTCAGCGGCAAAGTGTAGAACATTGGGTGAGGTAAACTTAATCCAATTTAGGTCCAACCTCTTCACAATCATCCTCAGGATCTTCATCACTATTATATAAATAATAAACAAAAAGTTCACTACGCTCCTCAAGCTTTCTTTCTCAACGTGGTTACTTCTGCACTTTTACAATAGGGGAATTTAGCTCTAAACGATGCCGATCTACCCGAGGGGTGTTAACAATCTCAGTAGAATGCTCAATTGACGTCATATCAACCGGATTAAAGGTAGAAGACTTAATAAAGACGGTGCAAGACATGAAAGTCCGACTTCAAACCAACAGCAAAAGGCAGACGACATCCAGCAATATTACCTAGTACCCCCAACTCATACCACCAACAACGGATAAATGGTTTATTACATACGTTGTGTTTTAACTATGTATAGTTTCAATAGTACTTTAATAAGTTTATTAAATATTTAGAATATCAATAATTCCTGCAAAATATTAAAATCCTAGAATAATAGCGAAAACAATGTTCAATATTAATCGGCGCTATTGGCAACACTTTCGGTGATTTGTTTACCTCGGCACAGTTAGCTAACCTTTCCGGTTCATAAACCTAAAAGCATACTCATTCCTATTTATCTGTGTTATTAATTGCAATTTTAAATATCTTTAATATTTTGAAAATCATTATATTACACCATAATATACAGTCAATTGACGAAGAGTCAAAATAATTAGTAATGAACAAAAAAAAACAACGTTAACATCCGTACGAACATGTTGGCAGCATTGCCGAATCAGCTGTGTAGTAGATTCTGGGTATTTTAAGGTTTCAATGTCTCAGAGGAATGGCAATGGCAAGGTATAATGACAATGCCCTCGCAGGACAATTCCCAAGAGATTGACCGTTTCTATATATATATATATATATATATATATATATATATATATATATATATATATATATATATATATATATATACTAGTGCACTCGATCCGTCAACAGTGGCAGCTAAATATTTATAGTTACACATACACACACACACACACACACACACATATTCAACCCTTCCCACCCCTCCCTCTCTCCTAATTACAACACTCTAATTTGGGCAATTTGTGGGGAATTGTTGGCTTCGGGTGATTGCCGTGCAGCGTAACAGGAATATCTATCTATCTATTTATCTAATTGTCTATATATCTATCTATATATCTATATATATATATATATATATATATATATATATATATATATATATATATATATATATATATATATATATATATATATATATATATATATATATATATATATAATTATATATGTGTGTGTGTGTATAATAACATAATAACACTTAGAGACAGACAAAGAGGAACATGAATACATGAGCAAACTGAAGCAGAGGATATTCTAAAAGCATGTAAGAAAAAGAAATGGACATGGGCAGGATATATAATGAGAATGACAGTCAACAGATGGACAGTAATAGTAACTGATTGGGTCCCTGGAGATTTCAAAACAAGCAGGGAAAGGAAAGAAAGACGATAGATTGATGAACTGAGAAAATTTGCTGCTGTGGACTGGCACCAAACAACCATACACAGATGCAAGTGGAAGCCTTTGTTATGCAGTACACTAGTAATGGCTGATGATGATGATGATTATGATTATATATATATACATATATATATATATATATATATATATATATATATATATATATATATATATATATATATATATATATATATATATATATATATATATATGTATATATATATATATACTGTGTATAATATATATATATATATATATATATATATATATATATATATATATATATATATATATATATATATATATATATATATATATATATATATATATATATATATATATATACGTATAAGAAGAGACTAATTATTAGTTATGTAGGTGAGATTATCAGAACCCGAGGCCACACTCTATAAAGCTAAGACCAGGTAGGGTCAGGCAATGATTTGTGATGACTCAGCAGGTAGACCTATAAGCTCCCCAAAAGCCCCCATCCTTAGCTAACAATGATGGTACGGTTGCTTGTTGAATGTGAAAGACTTGTGAAAAGCAAAGTTAGTTGATGGAGAAAGAAATTACTTCGTACGTTAACCTCCTGCCTATACACTATTCTATCTTATTTCTCTTACTCTGTTTTTGAAGTATGTAAATATGAAAGATCGGTTTTAAAGTTGTTACTGTTGTTGAAATATTTTATTTAAATTTCTCATTATTTTTGCTTATCGTTTATCTATATCCTTATTTCCTTCCTTCTCGGGGCTGATTTTCCTTGTTGGAGCATTTGGTTTTATAACATCGTGCTTTTCCGACTAGCGATGTAGTTTAGCTAGTATTAATAATAATAATAATAATGAAAATAATAGCAATAATAATAATAATAATTATAAAAATAATAATAAAAATAACAATAATGATAACAATAATAATAATAATAATAATAATAATAATAATAATAATAATAATAATAATAATGATAATAATAATAATAATAAGAAGAAGAAGAAGAAGAAGAAGAAGAAGAAGAAACAAAAACTAAACAGACTATATAAGATAATTCTCTCTCTCTCTCTCTCTCTCTCTCTCTCTCTCTCTCTCTCTCTCTCTCTCTCTCTCCTCTCTCTCTCTCTCTCTCTCTCTCTCTCTCTTTCTCCTCGCGGCCTAAAAGCCATAAATGAAAGATTCCAGTACTGAATTGTATACAAATCAAAGTAATGAAGACCCAAAGGTGTTTGGATAAAATTGAATGAAATAAAAACAGAAGAATTCCTCTTCAATATTGTTGGTTCTTTTCCAGACATTATTTACATTCCACAACTTTTTCCAGGAGCCCTTTTCTTCAATGAAGCAAGATGATCCAATCCATAGGAGGTCCAGAATCCTCCCAATGAATATCTGCAGTTACAATGACCCCGTAATAAGATCTCAAAGAAGATCTGACAAAGAAGTTTTTATTACTTGCCCAAAAGAGGTAGTTACCTCAATACCTGCTTTGATGTTGCTTTGAAAGAACGCTTTCTATAATTCTCTCAATATAAATATCCTGGTATTTCTTTGAAAGATTCATTTTGGATTTATTAGATCAAAAGAAAATATTATATTGTATTGTATACATTTTATATGGAGAAATTATAGAAAATGATTGCGTCTTTATAAATTGTTTACAATAGATAAAAAAATCACTTTCCTGCGTCGTTGATCGTAAGGATTAAAACGAATTTTTTTTTCTTTTTTTTTAAATAGAAAGCTTCAGAGAACAGCTTTAATTAGATGGATAAAAGACGAAGACGATCTATCACAATAAGAGATAATATCTTTCTAAACCGTTATTAAGAAAATAGGGAAAACCATTTAGATAATTCAGGTAAAGTTCTTTATTAGCAGGCAAGTGAAGAACCTCAAGAAAATCAAAATAATTATGCGAACTTAAAAAGATTTTAGCTCAGGAATCATTGACTAGATGATACAGTTACTAATGATGATGATATTTTTGTGATACGTCAGAGTTAGGAAAAGTTCCGAAATGTTATGAAATGTTCCATTTAAGGTGAATAAGTGAGGAAATAAATTGTGAACATATCTGTAAACAAGTGTTAATGTAGATGATTGTCGACGAAGGAAGTGTAAACATATTTGTAAACAAGAGATGCAGTAGATAATTATCAACAAAGGAATTGTAACCATATCTGAAAAGCAAGGAATAAAATAGAAAATTATCAACAAAGGAATTGTAACCATATCTATGTAACCAAGGAATAAATACAGTAGAAGATTCTCGACAAAAAAATTGTAACCATATCTGTAAACCAGGGATAAAATGGATAATTGTCGATAAAGGAACTGTAAACATATCTGTAAACAGGGGATAAAATAGATAACTGTCGACAAAGGAATTGCAACCATATATGTGAAAAGGGGATAGAGTAGATGATTCTGGAAAGAGGAATTGTAACCATATCTGTAAACATGGGATAGAATAGATAATTGTCGACAAAGGAATTGTAACCATATCTGAGAACAAGGGATAAATACAGTAAAAGATTCTCGACAAAGGAATTATAACCATATTTGTAAACAAGGGGTAAAATAGATAATTGTCGGTAAAGGAACTGTAAACATATCTGCAAACAAGGGATAAAATAGATAACTGTCAACAAAGGAATTGTAACCATATCTATGAACAAGGGATAAAGTAGATGATTGTCAACAAAGGAATTGTAACCATACCTGTAAAAAAAGGATAAAATACATAATTGTCGACAGAGGAATTGTAACTATATCTGAGAACAAGGGATAAAGTAGATGATTCTCAACAAAGGAATTATAACCATATCTGTAAAGAAGGGATAAAATAGATAATTGTCGACAAAAGAACCGTAAACATATTTGTAAACAAGGGATAAAATAGATAATTGTCAATAAAGGAACAGTAAACATATCTGTAAACAAGGGATAAAATAGATAATTGTCGGCAAAGGAATTGTAACCATATCTGTGGAACAAGGTATAAAGTAGATGATTTTAGACAAATTAATTGTAACCATATTTGTAAACTTGGGATACAATAGATTATTGTTGACACTGGAACTGTAAACATATCTATAAAGGAATGTTAAAATAGATAATTGTCAAGAAAGGAACTGTAAACATATCTGTAAACAAGGGATGAAATAGATAATTGTCGACAAAGGAATTATAACCATATCTGAGAGTAAGGGATAAATTCGATGATTCTTGACAAACGAATTGTAATCATATCTGTAAACAATGGATAAAATATATAATTGTCGACAAAGGAACTGTAATCATATCTGTAAACAAGGGATGAAAGATAATTGTCGACAAAGGAATTGTAACCATATCTGTGAACAAGGGATAAAGTAGATGATTCTCCACAAAGGAATTGTAAACATATCTGTCAACAAGGGATAGAATAGATAATTGTCGACAAAGGAATTGTAAACATATATGTAAACAAGGGATGAAGTGTATGTTTGTCGATAAATTATTATTATTATTATTATTATTATTATTATTATTATTATCATTATTATTATTATTATTATTATTATTATTATTATTATTATTATTATTACAACCCTAGTTGTAAAAGCATGATGTTTTAAGCTCAAGTTCCCCAACAGAGAAAAAATAGCTTGTGAGAAAAGGAGATAGAAAATAAATAAACTGTATGAAAAGTAATAAATAATCAAAATAAAACACTGTAGGAATAATAACAACATTGAAATACATATTTCATGTATAAACTATAAAAAAGATACTTATGTCAGCCTGTTCAACAAAAAAATATTTGCTGTAAGTTTGAACTTTTGAAGTTTTACAGCTTCAACTATCCGATTAGGAAGACAATTCCACAACTTAGTCACAATTGGAATAAAACTATTAGAATACTGCGTAGTATTGAAACTTCTGATAAAGAAGGCCTGACTATAGAATTAACTGCATACCTAGTATCACAAACAGGATGGTACTGTCGGGGAAGATATGAATGTAAAGGATGGTCAGAATTAAGAAAAATCTTATGCAACATGCGTAATGAATTAATTGAACGACAGTGCCAGAGATTAATATCTACACCAAGAATAAGAAATTTGATAGACTGAAAGTTTCTCTCAAACAAATTAAGATGAGAATCAGCAGCTGAAGACCAGACAGGAGAGCGATACTTGAAACAAGGTAGAATGAACGAAGGAAATTACCTTTTCAGAGTAAATTGATCACCGAAAATATTAATGTGTTTCTCAAACGTGAATTTATTATCGAGAATTAAAACTAAAATTTTAAAAGAGTTATACAGAGTTAAAGAAACATTATCAATGCTGAGATCTGGATGTTGAGAAGCCACTGTCCTTTATCTACTTACAATCATAATTTAAGTTTTGTTAGGATTCATCTTTATGACCAATAATTTGCACCATGCACTAATTTTAGCTAGATCTCTATTAAGGAATTCACCAACCCCAGATCTACATTCACGGGATAGAATTACTGCAAAACGAGTAGCATCATCTGCATATGCAACTACATGTCATGTGTATATAATAAGAAATGTAATGGGCCAATAATAATACCATTTGGAACACCAGGTATCACATTCCTATACTCACTATGGTGCCCATCAACAACAACTCTTTGAGACCTATTACTTAAAGATTCAATAATGATGCTAAGGAACGACCCCCCCCCCCCACTCACAACTGTTTAAGTTTGAAAACAAGGGCCGCATGGTTAACATGGTCAAAGGCAGCAATAAAATCAAGTCTAATTCTAAGAACTTCCTGACCACAATCAAGGGATTTCTGTACAGCATTGAAAATTGTAAGAAGGGCATCACATGGTCCAAGGCCTTTACAAAAGTCAAATTGCAAACTAGGGAACATATGATTACCTTCAGCAAACCTATTAACACGTTTTGCCAAAAGACGTTCAAAAACTTTAGATAATATGGGAGTTATGGAAATTGAGCGGTAATCAGCAGGATTAGAGCTACCATAAACAAATTTACATAATAGAGTAACATTACCAATTCTCAAACAAGTACTAAAAACTCCTCTTCTTGCTAACTTTCCCAGAATAACAGATTTAACAGGAATTGTAAACATATATGTAAACACTTGCGACAGTACATGAGCGTTAATAAAGGAATCGTAAACAAATCTGTAAACAAGGGATAAAGTAGATCAGCGTCGTCAAAGAAATGTAAACATAACTTTAAACCGGGGATAAAGTAGATGAGTGTCAAAAAAGGAATTATAAACATATCTGTAAACAAGGGATAACATTGATGTGTGTAGATAAGAATTTTGTATTTGAGCGGAATATTTTCAGATGGAATAGATTTATTCCTATTTTTCTTGGTAGGAACGACATTATTATTACCTATTAAATGTAGTTTCTATAAACCTCAATTATAGATGAATTATTAAAGGTCAGCCAAAGTTTATCATTTCCAGATGATCAACCAATGGATGTTATAATAAACCGCCATAAAAGATATATGACCAAATCCTGCAAACAAAGAAAACATATATAAACAAACAGATTGGCTTAACCAAAAACATAACCATCTTGAACGTAAATATGTATTTTGTTACGAATTCTTTTTAAGGCTTTTAATAATAAGCTATAAGTTGAAAGGCATTTATTTGGTGTTTAGAATCCGTTTTCTCCTTTTGCAGTAAAATATTGTAATCGGAGTCAATTGTTCTCTTCTGACACTTCTCTGACGGTATATTTGCAAATCTGCAAAAGCCTTGTAGTATACAGTTCCATTGCAGAGGTATCCCCGTGCATCGTTTAGGCTATGTTTTGTTGAAATGTGAGCTTTTATTACGGTTTTACAAAGACTTATAAGAGTGTGAAGTCAATATACGAAATCTTCCAACAATATCGCCATGTTTTTTTTTTTTTTTTTTTTTTTTGACATCAGTGAAATCCCTTATGATCTTCTTAACTTCTTAGAAATGTTTTCAATTTTGACAAGCCTCTGATGAGAGAGAGGGAGAGCCTTACCTTACCTTATTTGCCTTATTTTTTGTTTGGGTTCCCCCAGGTCCTTCAGTGTGAGGCACCTCGTATATCCACCAGAGAGTTGCTAATGCATCTTCCGGTGTATTTTGCATCTTCCAGTCTTGGATGGTCTGGGTTGCATCTTAGGTATATATCGAGCTTATTCTTAAACACATCTACGCTCACTCCTGATATGTTTCTTAGATGAGCTGGCAGCACATTAAATAGTCGCTGCATTATCGATGCTGGTGCGTAGTGGATTAATGTCCTGTGAGCCTTTCTCAGTTTACCTGGAATGCTTTTTGGCACTATTAATCTACCTCGGCTTGCTCTTTCCGATATTTTAAGCTCCATGATGTTTTCATCAATTCCTTCTATTTGCTTCCATGCTTGTATTATCATGTAGCGTTCTCTTCTCCTTTCTAGACTGTATAGTTTTAAAAATTGCAGTCTTTCCCAGTAGTCAAGGTCCTTAACTCCTTCTATTCTAGCAGTATAGGACCTTTGTACACTCTCTATTTGCACAATATCCTTTTGGTAGTGTGGGTACCATATCACATTGCAGTACTCGAGTGTACTACGCACATAAGTTTTGTAAAGCATAATCATGTGTTCAGCTTTTCTTGTTTTAAAGTCAACAGTGTTTCTATTTGGTCGTTGCATAACATATTCCTATTTAAAATTACACCAAGGTCTTTATTTGCTTCCTTGTTTGTGATTGTCTCATTATTAGGTCCCTTGTATGCATACACCATTCCTTCTCTGTTTCCATAAATTATTGATTCGAATTTATCGGAGTTAAATACCATCCTATTTATCTCCACCTATTCATATATTTTGTTTAGATCTCTTTGGAGTGAGTTCCTATCTTCATCACAAGTAATTTCTCTACTTATTCTTGTGTCATCGGCGAAACTTCTCACTACGGAATTTTCAACATCACAGTCTATGTCTGAGATCATAATAACAAATAGCAGTGCAGCTAATACCGTACCTTGGGGCACACCAGATATTACCTGGGCTTCATCTGATTTCTCGTCATTTGCAACCATTATCTGTTTTCTTTTTTGCAGGAATTCTTTTACCCATTTTCCTATCTTTCCCACAATATTATGCTTTCTCATTTTTTTCTCCAATATGTTATGGTCTACCTTGTCAAAGGCTTTTGCAAAATCTAGATAGATCACATCTGTGTCTTTTTCATTTATCATATTATTGTATATGTTTTCATAGTGTGCTATCAGTTGGGTCTGTGTACTATTTCTAGGTACGAAACCGTGTTGACCCATATTAAACAAATTATTTTTGACCAAATGGTTCATTATTTTCTTTTTTATTACCCTCTCATACACTTTCATAATATGTGATGTTAGACTAACAGGTCTATAATTGCTTGCCTCTAGTCTTGATCCACTTTTGAAGATAGGGGTTATATAAGCTAATTTATGTTTAACATATATCTCTCTCATATCTACACTCTGTCTTAGCAGTATTGCAAGCGGCTTCGCGATAGTGTTTGCAGTTTTTTTTAACAAAATCGCTGGAACTCCATCTGGTCCGGCTGCCGATCCATTTTTAATTTCGTTTATAGTCGTGACAATATCTGCTTCATTAATATCTATATCTGTTAGATATTCAACATTTTCTTCTCTCATTTCTGTTTCATTATTCTCATTCGCAATTCTTTGCGTGAACTCACTCTTATATTTTTCTGCTAATATGTTGCATATTTCCTTTTTTTCATTCGTTAGCCGTCCTTCAATTCTTAGAGGGCCTATTTCTATTCTCCTTTTATTCATCTTTTTTACATAGGAGTAAAGTACTTCGGGGTTTCTTTTTATATTTTGAAGTGTCCTTTCTTCTAAGTCCTTTTTTTCATTTTCTTTCGACTGTATAATCTTTTGTTCTGCATTTTCTATCTTACATTTTATTTCCCTCATTTTCCACACATTTTTTTCTTTTGCAAGATTTTTCTTCCACTTACTAATTTTCTGAAATAAGATCCTTCTGTCTCTTGGTATGCACGTCTTTTGTTTATTGTTTTTTTTCGGTACATATTTTTCAACAATTTTCTCCAGTATTTTGTACAGTATGTCCGTATTTACCTGTATATTATCACTTATAAATACATTTTTCCATTCTTTATTCAGTTCTTCATTTATTTCTGACCATTTTATATTCTTACTGTAAAAATTATATTTTCCATATCCTTCCCAAAGTTTTGTGCTTTTATTAATTCTGTGATCACTTGCTTTGGAATGAACTATCAATTCTATGACATTGTGGTCTGAAATTCCCGTATTATACACTATTATTTCTTTAACATAATTCACCTCATTCACAAATACTAGATCTAGGACATTTTCCTTTCTTGTTGGAATGTGGTTTATTTGTTGCATATTATGTTCTAATAGCATATCTTGAAGCTTTTCAAATTACCTCTTATCTTCTGCGCTACTATTACTCTCTTTTTTTATATGTATACATACAACCACTTTCTTCTATCCGTTCTTTCCAATCCACGAAAGGAAAGTTAAAATCTCCGGATAGGAGTATATTCCAGTCTTTATGATTTCTACATATATCATCTATTTTTTCTATTATTATGTCAAACTCCTTAGTATTTGGGGGTCTGTAATCTACAATATTCACTAGTTTTTCAAATTCAAATTCTACCGCAATCAATTCACATTCTGTGTTGCTGTATTTTTCACAGACTTTTCCTTGATTTATGTCTCTTCCATATATTGCGGTTCCCCCTTGATTCCTATTTTTTCTGTCTGATCTATAAGTTTGGAAACCCTTTATCTGGTCATCACTGCCAGTCTCTTGGGAATACCATGTTTCGCATATATTTAATATATCTATTTTTTCAATTTGGGTTAGTTCTTCTAGGAACTCTATTTTCCTTTAAGAGTTACTCGTGACTAAACCCTGTGCATTCATCACTATTATGGTTTGTGTTTCATTTCCATTATTTAATATTGGTAATAATATGAATTCTCCCATGCTTCCTTCCTGTTCTGATATGATGTTCTTTTCTTCATTTCTCGGAATTCTGCCATTAAAAAATCCAACTTTTCCATAATATTTGTTCTTTTGCCTTCATACTTATTTTTGTGTGTAAACCTGCAATTATCCCCATATCTGCACCAACCCCTGGCATTATATATGCATTCTTTGTAGTTGGGCTCTATTTGTGGAGATTTAGGTTGAAAGGACTTTTTTGGTGCATAGTGCGGTATATACGCGGCCTGCTTTCTTGTTTCTTTTTTTGTTTCATTTTTGTTTTTCTTTTCAGTTTGCTGAGTTTTTTTTACTCTCACTCATAGTTTTGTTGAAACTGCATCCTTTTCCTTCTTTTAGGGTTTTGCATATTTTTGGATGGAGATCTCTGCATTCGTCTCCATATCCGTCTAAATACGCACATTTACCATATATTTCATAATTATGGCATATCTTTGGATGCTTGTAGTAGCATCTTTCGCCAAATTTGCAATTCCCTCTTTTCAGCCTATTACAGACTATATCTTTCTTTTCTTTTTTTTCTTGTTCTTGCTCTTCCTTAAAAAGTATGTAGGTCCGGGTAGAGTCTCTTGGGTCTATTATTTGTTTCCATCTGATAATTTATTTCTTCATAAGTATGTTGTTGGATGGCATCATAAGTTATATCAATGATTTCCTCTGCATCCTTACACATATCCTGTTCATTTTTCTCTTCTTCTTCTTCTCCTTCTTCTTCTTCTTCTTCTTCATCTTCTTTTTCTTCTTCTTCAACTAATTGCAGCTTTAGTCTCAACTTAATTATATTATCTATCCAGACTAAGCATGTTGAGCAGAATACCTTTGTGTCTCTATTTTTTATTTTTTGCTGTATTTCAGCACATGTGGGGTGTGTTGGAACATTACAGGCATTACATTTTCTAATCAGTTGTTGAGGATTATTAATGGAATACCATATCTTACATGTATTACACCATTTTGGCATTCTCTTTCCCAATGCATCAATCAGCATATTCACCATATTGGACTTGTTATTGTTCTTTGATGGAATGTGTTGATTGATGTAGACTTTCTTTATAAGTCTCTTTAACACTTGGATCTTCTTTGGAATTTCTTCAATTATTTTACTGATG
This sequence comes from Palaemon carinicauda, assembly GCF_036898095.1. NCBI lineage: Eukaryota > Metazoa > Arthropoda > Malacostraca > Decapoda > Palaemonidae > Palaemon > Palaemon carinicauda. The sequence continues at coordinate 42,340,625 of NC_090756.1, read as the reverse complement.
TTTTCCGCAGATTTGTTCCAGTCTATTGGATCATATTGTTTCAATATGTCTGCGAATATTTTTCCGTCACACTGGTTGGAGCTGCTAGTGACATCTGTTGTCAATCGGTCGAGCTCCTGTTTCGCCAACTCATGAAATTTTCCTTTGCTGACTCCAGCGATGTCTCTCCACAAGTTGCCTGTGTTATACAATGCCATCTTGATCAGATTTTTATTAATTCACAAGATAACTATCCTATGCCGACGATTTATCTCACTTTTCTGCCCTCAAACTAATCACCGACTATTCACGAAAACTTGTAGCTATATTTCACTCGATAGCCTTTTTGTTATCCACGTTAAATCAGGATATTTTTAGGGACGCACAAGTGTTCACTTCACCGGCACAGAGAGAGAGAGAGAGACAGAGAGGGGGGAGAGAGAGAGAGAGAGAGAGAGAGAGAGAGAGAGAGAGAGAGAGAGAGAGAGAGAGAGAGAGAGAGAGAGAGAGAGAGAGAGAATGTTGATGAAGTTTATTCATTTAACATGACATTCTTCGGTCAGTTTTGCTGGTGTAAGAGACTTTATAATACAAGGCACGATATTCGCAGAGTTCGCTGTCACATTTAATATTCTCTCTCACATCAAAATGTTTAAATATTCTCGAGAGAAAAGAGAAACTTCCAATAGAAATGAAAAAAAGAGAAAAAACCGAGACTTCTTAAGAGTAAATCAATCTAAGTATTTCTCAATTAGAGTATCTCTCTCTCTCTCTCTCTCTCTCTCTCTCTCTCTCTCTCTCTCTCTCTCTCTCTCTCTCTCTCTCTCTCTCTCTCTCTCTCAATGTGGTATTTTCTTTACATGCAAAATATACTTCCAGTGGATGTAGTGTACAGTAACACTGTAAACGATTTCACGAATAAGTTAGGCAAAATCACAAAAACTCTCTAAACGTTTAAACTAATTCTTTCCACCAACAGATGGAGTCTCTGTGGATGGACTAAAAAGAAGTCTCTGTGGATGGACTAAAAAGACTTTGAGACATTCGAAATCCTTGTAACTCCTTATAAGTCCTTGCAGCTCTCCTTATCAAAATATATCCTATTATAACATACTTATAATAACATATCATAACATACTCTAATTGAAAAAGCGTGCTCTCTCTCTCTCTCTCTCTCTCTCTCTCTCTCTCTCTCTCTCTCTCTCTCTCTCTCTCTCTCTCTCTCTCGTCGTAAGTCGTCCATACTTTGCCCAACCCTCTGGGAAACATTAAAAGTTGTTTTTGCTTCACTCTCTCACAGTTAACAAATCGGATCGTTGCATCATTTTGCCCAGAGTTTTCACATCCACATTTACCATTAAAGTTTACTGATCTTAAATGATCACTAAAAAATCCGAACCTTGAAGACATTCAACCGAACGTCGATTTTAGGATGACTTCCTTTACAAAGAAGAGCTCAAGGTTGCTGGTTTGTGATTGGTCCACGAGAGAGGGGATCGTCCAATGATAGCCAGAATTTAGGAGTGCTAAGGTGGATACAAAAACATGCTTAGAGAGAGAGAGAGAGAGAGAGAGAGAGAGAGAGAGAGAGAGAGAGAGAGAGAGAGAGAGAGAGAGACAACTGTTTGTATAAGATTAAAGAGAGTGATAATGTAAGAGCTCCTCAAAATAAACTCTAATATTCTTGTTCACGACTTTTGATATTTTTCCTTTTTTATTTTAGTTTCATGCCAAAACATGTACCAAAAATGGAACTTTTCTACTAGGGAAAATCATACAGGAATTTTCACTGTTTGCATTTATTCCAATCTAATAAACTGGTCAAGATTATTCCTTTTTTTTTTTCATTTAGGCTGTTTACCTATCTTTTAATGTCATTCATTTTACATTGATGAAAGTTTTTAGCAAGGTTATCTAAAGTAGTTGTTTGATATTTTAACTTGCCAAAGGACACCATTTATTTCGTTATTTACTTTTTTACAGTTCAGCATTTAAGGAAAAATATTGAAATGACAAAACGTAAATAAAAAGAAAAAAAATCGAGAATAAATCAAAAATGTGTTTGGAAGTTTATTTCATGGAATAATCAACTTGAAATGTTAAATGTCTGAGAAGATCCTATTGAAAACGCCCCTTCCTGGCGAACTGTTGGACCCACATTCGAGACCTTCTATGGTTTCTAGTAGTGTCTGCAATCTCATCATCCTTGTAAGGTTGGGATGGAGGGTGCGGTTTGGGAGAACCTATTGATCTACCTTGCTGAGTTATCAGCAGCCATTTCCCTAGCTTAGGTGGAGGAGGTCTTGGACTTTGATCATATGGTTATATGGGTCAGTCACTAGGTCATTGTCCCTGTCCCTTGCCTCTTCCATTCATGAGTGACCATTAAAACCTTTAAACAAATCCTGCAACCATTTTTACGTTAATAATCGTCTTAACCAATTAGATCCTTTAAGGCACTTTGGCTTATTCTGATCCTAATTATTTAGAGGCTATTTATAGTCGCCGTAAAGAATTCAGGTGAAATCAGTCCTGCCTCCTGATGACGTCATAGCCAATCATGTCTCCCACGTCAGCAGCAGTCACAACACATCCTCTTAAATATTTCAAACTATACTAACTTCTAATCACTTTAAGGGGATATGTTGTGATCACTGTTAATACAAGAGACAACATGATTGGCTATGACGTCATTAGGGGGTGGGGCTTATTTCGCCCAGAATCACTGCGGCAACTATAGTGAAGTATTACCTTTCATGAAATAATGAAATAACAAAGCAAAATCTATGCCTTTCATATTCTTAGGATAATATGTAATTTTCCTGAAAAATTAGGAATTTTTTCCCATAAATTAATCTATTATAATTCTATTTGAACATATAGTTAGAAAAAAATTTAATGTCTTTTAACTTCAATATACATTCTCCTTAAGAAAATATATCCTTCTGCTAAAAATAGCAATGGTTTCAATATCCACGAATTAATCAATTGAAATTCTCTTTACGTATATATTTTTCAAACAAATGTAATATCTTTCACCCTCAATTTAAATATACATCTATTGCATATTTATTTTCGTTCTGCCTCTCACCTTAAAAGAAATAAAAATGAAAAAAAGGGTAAAGGTAAAAGGTGTCTGGTTTCAGTTGCAGTTTCATCAGAATAGATCTTCACCAGAACTGTAGTGCCCAACCACATCAGTAACCTTACCAGTAAACAGCTTAAACTCACGGTCCCGGGCTGGGATCAATCTGCTGCTATGTAAATGGTAGACGAACACATTACTTATATAATATTTTACATTTTAGTGCCATAGAAATGTCCTCTTTCACACAATTTTCACATTGTAAATATACAATATATCTCATTTATCAATTAAGAAAAGCTATTAAAAATTCCTATATAGCAATTAAGAGACCAATTAACTCTTCGTTCGAATATCTATTTAATAACGAAAAAAAAATTCCGATGTACAATTCTGTGTAATTGGTTGTGATCAGAAGCAAATTGTTTTAAAGATCAAATGGGAAAAACGTCGGCCTCAATTCAGGGTTAATTTGTTCGACTGATTCAAAGCTCAAAATTGTATTATCATCAATGTTCATCAGTCTTTTATGAAAGACAAAAATTATATTACTTTTATTATTATCAATTTTTCATATATTTTAAGTAGTAGTAGTAGTAGTAGTAGTAGTAGTATTAGTAGTAGTAGTAGTAGTAGTAGTAGTAGACAGTAGTAGTAGAATTAATTAGAGAAGCAGATATCTACTGATACTCACGAATAAGAGCTGCGGGTTACTGGTCTGTGATTGGTCCACGAGATATAGGATCAGCCAATAAGAGCCCGTCTTTGGGAGTGTTAAGGTGGATACAAAAACATGCTTAGAGAGAGAGAGAGAGAGAGAGAGAGAGAGAGAGAGAGAGAGAGAGAGAGAGCAGGAAAATAAGGATTGAAAGAAAATAACAAAATATGAAAATCAAGAATAACCAACTTAGCAATAAAGTTTGAAATAATCTTAGGAAACAGAATCCTTAAAAGGGATGCTATGAACTTTCATCTTTAACTTTACCGTAGTACTAAAATTCCTAATATTGTTTCAAAGACAGAAAATAATAGTAAAGCTCGGAAAGCTGGTAGACAATGCATTCAACCGTTTTAGTTGAGTGCGTTGCCGACAGATGGCGATAGTCAAACTCCGGCTTTAGTTTGCAGGCAACAGGACAGTCGGACAGTTCTGCGTTCAAAATTGAAATTTCTAAAAGTTTTTTATTACAAAAAAAGGTGTTAATCTAGACTTGAGGTAAGTTTGTGCCTCACTTCTGAGGTATTTCAACCAGCAAAGAGACATGACTTATATAAAAAATTTCTTGAGATTAGAGCTTGAGATTGTGGTGCTCGATGTTTGAAGGCTTTGAATTATCAATTTGGGAATTTGAAGAGAATAAATCGATTTATGGAAACCATGAACCTAAAAATTATACCCTGTTTTTTTATAACAAGCGGTAACAAATAAGAGTTTCTAGTACATGTCTGGTATTTGACCAGTCTCATCATCATGCTGAGCAACTTTAGATTGGTGATGGTTGGAGATTTTAGTGTGATCACTCACAGCAAACCAATCTAGTATGGGTATCCTTAATTAGTATAACTTTTCTGCTCATGGTAGTAAAAAAAACCCTTTCACCTTGTAAAGGTATTCCCACTCAGAAAGGAGATTTTGTAATGACCATAATACATTTACTAAAAAAATGTGATTTTCACCTATGACAGCCTGTTGTAAATAACACCTTTCTGTTTTTGAGTAAAAGTAGAAAACAGATTACTTTCATATCCTTTGGAAGTCCAAAACTTTGATTTCATGAAATATTTCTGTATCTCAGAGAAAACTATTTGCTCTTCTCTCATGTCAGGCTGCAGAAGACATTCAAATCCATCCTCTTACAGGTTCAGCTTAAAAGTTTTCTTTACTTTATTTAAATTCCCGAATTACTGAAGATGCTGAAATAAGAAAATACTTCTGCAAACGAGTTTTCTTTTAGTCTCTGAATGTTTTATTCTAATTTAATTTATTTTATTTTTATCTTATTCTAATTGTTCACTATTTCTCCTATATTTTATTTTTTTCCTTATTTCCTTTCCTTACTGGGCTATATTTCCTAATTAGAGTCATTGTGCTTATATTATTCTACTTCAACAACTAGGGTTATAGCATATCTAATAATAATAACAACAATAATAATAATAATAATAATAATAATAATAATAATAATAATAATAATAACAATAATAATAATAATAATAATAATAATAATAATCATTATTATTATTATTATTATTATTATTATTATTATTACAATTTAACGGGATTCAGCGAATTTTTCGTAGTTAAGTCTATTTACCTGCTCAAAAAGCAGATGCCTTTAATGGAATGCATTGGAGAGGGTGCATCATGCAACCGACCCCTTAATGTAAGGGTATTGGTGGGAAAGAAGAAGTAGACATCTAGTTATATTATTTACCACATGCAGCATTAATAAACGGATTTTGAGAGAAGCGAAAATTCTATTATTGGGTGAGATGGTCATGTCGTCCTCATGGAAGTTCCTAAAGTAGCTTCCTAAGGGATATATGTACTACAGTGATATTCCCAGAGAATTTTACCTTTAGGTATCCAGAATTCTAACTCCTGGCCCGAATATCCTTAAAATTTCTCCTAAGGATATCGCGTAATATCAGTGGACGCATTCTTGACACGCCTCCATAGCAATCTGTACCCCAAAAAGCATTTTGGCTTCGAGGAGGATGTGGCAAAATAAAAGGGAACCATCCAAAGGCTCTCCCCGCTCTCGTAATACTATTGGGAATACAACAGCGCCATTCCCACGATGGCGGACATTCCTTGCAGTATTGAGCGTGGTGTTACTGATACAGTACCACGGGAGGGATACTGTGAAGATCTTTTCTTTTAGAAGATATGGTAGGGTCCATCTGGATGACATGGCCATCTCACCCAAAAGTAGATTTTTCGCTTCGCTCAAAATCTGTTTTTTGGGCTCAAGCCATGTCGTCGTGATGGAAGCATACCAGAACATGAGTGTATCTGTGGATTTTTAATCAGTGCCTTAACCTTATAGCAACCTTTTCTATGGTCATGGGGACCACATGAGACAAGGGACGTTACCGTTATTCGTCACCATCACTAATCATAACCAATGTTAGTGCTTCCTGCCTTATATAGGGAAGAGTCATTCTAGACAGTAGAAAAGGGATCTTGAGGTTAACATACATAGTATGACCAAACATAAGTACACATTGAATATACAAACAGTCTCATAGTTGTATATTTTGCTAAAATAACATCAGTGTCTCTTTTGTCTATTATTTGATGCATGCAAATATATGAGGGATACTTACTTTGGTAAGTTGAAGAACTCTGGGATGTATACATACAATTGTCTGGCGAAGGTGGTCGAGCTACATTCTAATAGATTTTTATTACTTATAAATGACTAAAAGATGTCCAGTAAAACGAATTTAGTATGACAATGGGATTATACCTGAAACAAGTACAGAGACTATATTTCTTTCTTGAAGGAAGAAATGATGAGTGCCACTCTCAGACTGAAGAAAAATTATGAAACCATTTCTCTTCATAATTCCTGTACTGGTTACTTCTATCTGCACTGTGTACTTCGTACACCGGCACTAGTGCTATCTGTATAATTCCACACCTGGGATTTTGAACAGAGGTAGTGTTATCATGGTAACACTTAATTAAAAGAAGTCACAACTAAGAAGGGTGACCTCTTCTCCCTTTAATTGACAGTCCCAGTCAATTAGCTGTTCATCGTGGAATTAGACGGCAGGTTAAATATTCTACCTGGCGTCACCGCATATTGCTTCAGATCATGGATTTGTCAAGCATAGTGTATGTAGAACACTCTGGATGATTCTCATCCGTTCCATGTGCGAGGACATGTGAGGTCCCAAATCATAAACTGTTTACCACAGTAAATAGGGGGCAGGTTTTAATACACTACCTGCCGCCACTACGAAGTGTTTTAGTTCATGAACTTTTTTTGCATTGTGTTTGTAAAACACTCTGGATGATTTCCATCCAGTGTATGAACGAAGGCGCTCGAAGTCCATATACTGAAAAAAGTTCAGTGATGAAGCAATCTTTCGTGGATCATGACCTGCGGGAGTACTGTCCGGATCCGCTCTACAAATAAAGTAGGTGAGCTTCGCCCTTAGTTGTTTTAGGGATAAATTTGATCTAGAAGTTTCTCCTTTAAAGAGCTCTCCTCCCCTGAAGTCTGAAGTTCTATGAAGATAGACCTTTAGACACTCTACAGTACATAGAGAGACATCTTCCTTCAGAGGGCAGATTCTCCAGGGACCCCACCTCTTAGTGGGTAGCTCGTTTTTAGCGAGAAAGGATGGATCAGGAAAAAGATTCAGTTCTCCCACTTCCGTTAACTGAATATGACCCTCATCTCTGGATAGGGTCACTATTTCACTAACTCTAGCCCCGGAGGTGATAGCGAACAGAAAAATAACTTTTTGGGTTAGATCCTTAATAGAACAATCTTCATTGTTCACAGATGAGGCATAATGTAAGACCTTGTCCAAACCCCAAAAGACGGGCTTTGGTGGTACCGCGGGCTTAAGCCTAGCACATGCCTTCTGAATCTTATTAAAGATTTCATTCTCCAGATCCACTTGAAAGGCATATAGGAGAGGCCTAGTCAAGGCTGACTTACACGTATTTATCATATTGGCCGCCAGACCTTGGCTATGAAGGTGGACAAAGAAGGACAAACAGAAGTTCATTGAAATTTCTTTCGGTCCTTTTGCTTTGACAAACGCAACCCATTTTTTTCCAGGAAAACTCATATTGTGTTCTAGGTGACTTGGCCTTGTATTCTTCTAAGAATTCTATATTACCTTTTGAGATCCCAAACCTTTTTCTAATCGCTAGAGCGAGAAAATCATGAAATGAAGGGTTTGGGTTCTCTGTGATAAAACGAAGGCAGTTAATTTCTGAGTGTTCGGAAATATACCTAGGGTCAGAGCTAGGACTAGCCCCATCTAGTCTATCAACCCCACTAGAGGATCCTCGTATGGAGCTATATAGCGAGGTAGTTTCTTGAAGACGCTCGTGATGAAGAGGTCGAATTGCAGTTCCGGGACTTGTTCCCATCGGTTTGGATCGAAATAGAGTATCCACCGTCACATCATGGATCTGCTGGTAGGTGCCGTCCCTTTAAGAGAGGGATGGGTAACTTCACCAAGACTGAATGAGATGTTTGAGTGTGACGTCTTATTATCGCTGTCCCAAATCAGTCGTAGGGAGTCTGATCTGTGTGGAGGGGGTTTCCCCACCCATGAAAGGACCACCAGAGTCTTGGGACTTCCGTGCTCTAATTTCTGTTAGAGAAGCGATTAAAGAGGGACCGATCTCAGTATTTTTTATCTCTTCAAGAGTTTGATGCGTGTTTTCTTCAAGCTCTTAACGCATCTTTCCGGTGTACCCTTAGCACCAGGTCTGTCACTATAGCGAACTGGGAAAAGTTTAACACTTTTCTGTTGGCGTTTTGGAATTCTGACTGAATACCTGAGTCTCTTGACAGAACTCACGAGCTCAGTTTATATTTCCAAAGGAGAGGAGAGTTGATGTGACTGAGGGCTTCGATGGTTTTTTAAAAATCGAAACCCCTGAGCTGGAGAAAGTCAAAACTTTTAGAAGCTTATCTTGCATCCGTGATGTCCCAGGAACCGGGTCATTTCTTTGAATGCACATTGGCAGGACACTTCGGGTGCTGCCCACTCCAGCCTCTTGATCAAGTATATTAATACCTGAACTACTTCTAGGCTTGAATTTGACGTGACTAAGTTCGTCAATCCTTTGAATATACTTCGGACTGTGAGTCCAATACGTATCTTCCTTAGGATGAATGTCACTCCCTGTAACATGAATTCTTGATAGGAGGAAGGGGGTGGGGGGGGGGTTGACTGGAAGGTTCCGAAGGACACCTTTCAGGTCTGACAAGATAACGAACACCCTTAATTGGAACAAGGTCCATATATTCAGAAGGATTAACATTCAAAACTTATTTTTTTTTATGAACTTGTTGAGTGACGACAATTTCAGAATGGCTCATTGATATCTTGAGTCCTTCTCGTGAACACGAAGCAGCCTTCACTGGAACTCGATGAGCTAAAGTTTTCTTACCACCTGTATGCTCTATAGCTCTCAGGTATACTCCTCCAGGAGGGTTTTGAACTGTAGGAGAAGGTAAGGAAATGATGGTAGGGACATTTCTGTTTCCCATCAATGGCTATTCTTGAATAGGCTTTGGACCGAAGGATCGAAGGTCCTGCGATCCTGAGGGAAAGTTCCTCCTAGCCGAAGCGTCTTTTTGCTTCGAGTAGTCAGTAGGCTTAGACTTTTGATCATCTTCCTGTAGCACCGTGGTCACTGGAATAGTCGGATGTTGTTGAGCAGCCCAGATATTTCCAGCATTTCCGATCTCCTTTTTAGGTTGGGGACCCACAACCAGAGAAGATTTTCCCTTTGAAGGAATGCCCCATTTTTGGAGAATACCTATGTTCTCCATGGTGGTGTTCTTAATTACTTCCTTAGTGACCTCGTGTGGGAAGAGGTCTTTACCCCAGATGTTGGAAGATATTAGATTCCTCATGTATTGTTTTACTGTTGCATCAGCGAACACAAACTCTCTACATGCTCTCCTAGCCTTCATAAAGGCGTAAAGGTCCTTCACCAAGATAGCCATATGCATTGTGGCTATGACCATGAGCATGTCTGGGGTACCTTCACAGGTTGAACACAGCTCTATGTAGTTTTGTAGAGAAAGGAATGTCGCAAGTTTCTCCTTTGACTCCTGTTCATTACACAAGAGCAACTAAGACAATTTAGGGACACATACCTTGAATTGTCGACTTGCGATGTCCTTGTCTAATTTTCCTACTGAAAATGTCAAATGGACTTCCTTCCAATACTTTTCCTGTCCGGGAAAAGCTGGTGACAAAGGCTTGCACTCATTGAGTGTGGGACATGGCATACCCGCCTCTACCGCTTTGGCAACAGAAGTAAATGTCTTCCCCATAAAGGGGAATGAGAGTGAAGTAGGAGCAAGAAAGGAAGGGTGTCCGTTGTTCAGTGAAAATACATTCGACTCTGAATAACCTGCCTTTCTTAGACTACCTGAAAGGATAGTCTGTGTCTTATTGTGGTCGAGAATCAAGACCTCCTTTGGTTCCGTTCCTTTTCTTGACTTTGGTTCATACTTCAGTCAAACCCAACAATTAGGGAAAGCATCAAAGCTTGGCCAAAATTAAATTTTGTCCAAAGGAACAGCAGCTATTTTCTCTGAGATGCAGAGATTGCCATTTGAAATCGCCATCTGCTCCGCGAACCTCCAGGGATTGGTTATGGAGGGTGTTGGTAGGTCTTGATTCATGGATCGTTTGACTGACCCCTGGGAAGCGACAAGAGAAACTTTATGAGGATCTATCTTGTGTTTTACTTCCTGATTTTCGTTTTGTCTACGAAAGCTCTCTATTTGATTCTTCAGCTGGATACATAATTGTACCACATTATCCAAATTAGGGGTAGAAGACGAAGATGTCGACATCGATGGCTCTAAAGCCGGCACAGGCGGAGGAAATTTCGACGCAACCTTCTCCTCTTCTACCTTGGGGCATTTCTTGCCCTTAATCCCAAAGGTTTTCTAGCCGTCAGGGGATGTAGTTGGCTCCTGAGGCACTACTGTTTCCTCACTTGCCTCCAGAAATAGTAGCTTACGCATCCTATCATTGGGTACGAAAGGTCCCGGAGAGACCTTTTGAAAGCCTCTCACCCAGTTGCGTGATTTATATTGAGCTGTATCCCTAGTCTCTGTAGACTTGGGATTTTCAAAACCTTCGGACATTGATGTCTGACGTATATTGCAAACCTGTGGGTTCCAATAATGTAGGGATCCGGATATAATATTGCAAGTGGCATGAAACCTGCAAGTATTATGACCGTAAAAATACTTACTCTTGGCCTTGCAGAGTACTGCAGCACAAGGTATCTGGTGTTCCTCCTGTAAAGATAGGAAAATCAAATGAGTATAGAATGGATTATCTCCTTGACAATCAAGATGCAAATGTCCTTTACAATAGAGTAGCTTAGGATAGTAAGCTATAAAGGGATAGTAGGAGATACATACTTGTGTACCCCTGTGAGCAAATGCTGTTGCCTCCCCTCAGTATTAACTACATGGAGATTTCTCTATAGAGTAACCCCAAGTAGAAGGACTCTTACCCCTAGGGGTAGAGAAGTATCAAATCACTGTCCCAAAATAATGTTGATACTGTGGGGTCAGGATGACTGATTCTCCATCAGAATATTGAAGAAAACTATTCATTCAATATATGAACGGTAGCAGCAGAATGTTCGTACAAGGGTACCCAAGGTATGTCAGAAAATACTAATGTATCATGGTACTGTAGTTTTCTAATTGCAGTAAGTCTCTATTGCAATTTACTGGCTACCGTACATCATGTATTGTAGTCTAGTTATTATGCTGCCTTCATAGTAGCATATGACAGTATGGTCCATCTAGCATGAAGTCAGTTGGACTAGGAAAATAAAGACATATATTTGTATATCTCACTCAGCCTATTTGCTATAGTCTTCCTACTATATTAAAATATAGAGGTCCCTGATGAGGGAGACTCAGGGAAAAAGGCTGCACCCTCTAAGGGTTAGGAGTGTATTACTCCTGCCTTGAAGTGTTTAATATTGTAAGGTAATTCTAATACTGATTTCTAATCAGGATATTGAAGAAATCATATTCATTCAATATAGGATTGGGCTCAGCATATGCCGCTGTTGGATATCCAAAATATATTGGAAATAACTACTAGTATAAACTATATAGTAGTTTTCTATCTGCAGTATAGAATATACTGCAGATATACAGGATACCTGTATAATATACACAGTAGTTCAGCCGGCATGTTGCCGTCATAGCTAGGTCTTGCCGGCATACCCGGCATGCTAGCAAGCTAGAGAGAGAGAGAGAGAGAGAGAGAGAGAGAGAGAGAGAGAGAGAGAGAGAGAGAGAGAGAGAGAGAGATAGCATGGAAAAAAGGCTACTCCTTACTGTGAATGTATACAGTAATTAAGAATGTAAAAGTCGAATTTGAAAGCCTTTCTCCAGAAAGAAGGTTCTAATGGAAGGGGAAAATGTACCATTTAGGCTTCCATGCAGCTACAGTACTATTGCCGACAAGCTACCGCCGATACACTGCCGGCCGGCAAGTCCAGCAGTACCAGTACAGTCGGCGTGTTGCCAACTGAGTCAGCTTTATCTGTGCCGGCCTTGCCGGCAGTACCCCGGCAACAGGACCTGTAGCAGCAGTCCAAGGGAAGACTGAAGAACCTTGGGAACAGAAGGGTCTTCCCTCTCACGGCCATTATGGTCAACATTTAATGTATTTTCATCATCATCGTTGTTGTTGTTGTTATGATAATAACAACAACAACAACAACAACAATAATAATAATAATAATAATAATAATAATAATAATAATAATAATAATAATAATAATAATAATAATAATAATAATAATAATTATGATTATTATTGTTATTTTTATCATTATTATTATTATCATTTTTTATATCACCACCATAATTATTAGCTAAGCTACAACACTGGCTGGAAAAGCAGGATGCTATAAGCCCAAGAGAAGTGTTGAACAATTAAAATAAAACACTGTAAGACCAGTAACGATATCGAAATAGATCTTTCATATTTAAACTACAAAAACTTCAACAAATAAACCCAGAGGAAGAGAAATAAGATAGAATAATAGTGTATCATCAAGGTTGGTATTATCATTATCTTTTTATCAATATTTATAATTTTGTTATACACAACAATTCAATGAAAAACCACATCGACAAACGATAAATAAATAATATAAACCATCGAGAAGTGATAATACCTTATACAAATATATAATTTTGATATTTTTCGAACCAAGCTGCTTAAATAATGCAGACCAAGAGACTAGCAATGCAATTAACATTTCCTTCAGCACAGAAAATAAATGTTGCAATGTTGCAATACTTAATTCAAGTGTCAATTGTAACGTGACCTCTTGAATATGCAGGAAAAGGATTTCGAAATCGAAAAATGATATTGTGTTTCAAATTTCTTGTTGACACTGATATGTTACTGTTATGAAACTTGAAATTTATCATATCAATGTAATACGATATTCAGGATAGGTTTTCTCTATTACACATAAAACGTTTCTGTAAAACCATGAAACGTATCGACTTTGAAGAATGATGAAAATATATAAAATTGAATTGATATACGAGACCTTATATTCTCAAGTTTTCTCCTACCACTTTCCCCATGTAGCAATACACGATCTTTTCAATCGTCTCTTTCAATGGCATCTATTTTATAGCCTTTTTTGTTATGTTAATTTGTCATATCTTGTAACTGAGAACATTTTCAAAGGGTCTTTTCTCCCGTTCGATTTGTTTCCAAGATTAATAATAATAATAATAATAATAATAATAATAATAATAATAATAATAATAATAATGATAATGATGATGATGATGATGAATTAGTGCTGATTAAAAGAAAGCAAATGATCCCTCAATACAAAATAGCCAGTTAAAAATGAAAAAAAATATATACCAAGACGAATTATGTAGACATTATTTTTGCGCCTTATTATCTGGCCTTATTGGATCCAATCCATGTTTCTCATTGCCGTTACACACAATTCGATCTTGTTAGAGAAAAGTTAAGTTAGGTAAGGTTGGGTGAGGTTGAGTTGGGTGAGGTTAGGGAGGGAGGGGATAGGTTAGGTTGGGTTAGGTTTGGTTAGATTAGGTTAGATTATATTAGGTTGGGTTAGTTTGGGTTTAGATAGGTTAGGTTAAATCAAGTTTAGTTAGGTTTGGCTAAGTTAGATTGTGTCAAGCTGTTTTAGGTAAGTTTCGGTTAGGTTGAGTCAGGTTTGGTTAGGTTAGGTTGGGTCAGATGTGATAGTGCTAGACTAGGTTAAATTTGGTTTTGTTAGGCTAGACCGTTAGGATAATTAACTGATTATTTTCAGGTTTTTTGACCTTTTGAAATCTAAAGTCATCGACGCCGATAGGTTAGGTTAAGTTAGGTTAGGTCAGGTTGGGTTGGGTTAGGTTAGCTTTGGTTAAGTTAGGTTGGGTTAGGGGTTGGTAAGGTTACATCAACTTAGATTGGGCCAGGCTGGGTTAGGTAGGTTTAGTATCGTTTGAGATGGGTTTGATTAGATTAGGTTAGGTTAAGTTAAGTTAGGTTGGGTTAGGTGAAGCTTGCTTCACCCTTAGAAAATTGTAAACAAAATTATTTAAAATTTCATTTAAAAAATACTTTTTTATGAGAAACAGTTTTAAAAAGAATGCCAGGATAACAAGGATGTCAGGTCATATCATTAAACAATCTTATTATGGCAGTGAAGACGATTACTGTATCATATGAACATTTTCATGAGTTACTGTCTAGAGGCTCAATATAACTATCACTACGAAGGAGTGATTCATTACAGATTGATCTGGTTCCAAAAGAGCTGGATGTTAAATATTGTTGAGAAAACAAAATTCTGGTTTTGATTTTCCTAAGAGAAATTGAGAAGTATCAAGGGAGTGAAACCATTTCAAATAGAAGGTTTTTGGAATAATAGAGATATCAAATGTTTAAGGGTCTCTCATGAATGGCACAGGCAAGGGACAATGATATTACCTTAGCATGCAGGACAAGGTCCTAGAGACTGAACATATATACAGATGATCAGCGCCAAAGCCCTCCTCCACCCAACCTAGGACCACGGAGGGCCAGGCAATGGATGCTGATGACTCAGCAGGTTTATCTATTGCCTCCCCCAAAGACCCTCATCCTCACCTCACACTAAAGAAACTAACGAGTTTGAACGGGACTCGAACCCTGGTCCAACGATCGACAAGCAGGGAGGTTTCTAATAGGAATGAATCAGTGTAAGATTCTAACTAAACATAATTTTATGTGTCGACGATTTCCTCCTTTTAAAAACAGAGATAATTTATAAAAGCTTTCTTTGTGTAATTGAATCAGTTAAATGTGCATAAAATAAGTATGTGATCTGTATAGAAATATTTCCTCATCATAGTAAAGGTGTCAGTTCCCGAACGCTCCCTCCAAGTTTTCCAAATTATTAAAACTAATTAAAAAAAGAAACATAGGTTGTAATTAACATAATAACATAAGGTGTTGGAAAAGAATTTACATTAATAATGTAATGGTCAACTGATGAAATATAATGACCATAATGATGAATAATAGAATGAAAAATTACGATGAAAATGAATGAAATGGAGAAAATTATTTATCAACACTCACTAAAATTTGCACAATCACAGATGTCCATTTGAGCAAATCTGTCGTCTGAAATTGTAAAGTAGTCATTTGAGGGAGTCTAGCCTTAGGCATCAATCAATATTTAAAATAATATCCATTTAGCACTGGGACAAGTATCAATGCTTGAACACTTACTTTAGAAACCTCAATACATACTTTACAAACCTAAGACACTTACTTTACAGACCTCTACCACTACCAACAACACTTATATAAAGAGAGAGACTTTTTTTTACCAAGATTCCTAACAAATCAAGAGAATAATGTGGATACCGATTCCAATAACACTAGGCTCCCCCACTTCATGAGTAACAAAATCCTAAGGAAAGTTTTAATAACAGAAGGAAACATTTCATAATTAAAGTCGGAAAATTTCATAATCTTCCAAACATTTCCCAACACTTAAGTTCCCTTTTCTTGCTTATTTTCTATTTCTCTAGACCCTTATTATCACCAAAATAACCCCTATGCTTTTCTCTTATCGTGAATAAAGTTTGAGGCATAACAAGTAATAATAATCCCAAACTGCATCCAAAATTGAATCCAAAATGTGAGAATGATAGCGACCGATACGTGAAAGATATGCTTTGTTTACGAAGATCCCGAACAGATGACGATGTAGAGCGACGCTGATAGTGGGAAATTGCTGTGACGTCACAAGCATTATTCTAGAATAAAATTTTTCAAAAGGAAAGATCGTATAACTGACATGGGTCTGGATATGGCATGTTCCTACACCTAAATATATTCCAGGCTAGGCGAATAATGAAACACGATAATGGACAGTGACAATAGAGCTTTAAATAGGGGGACTTTGCCAAATTTTCCAACCATTCTGGAGGTGATGCATAGCATTTTCCTTGACTCAAGTGTCCAGGAATGACTTTTGTCCAGGTATCATTTGCCAAAGAACCTCTTTAGACAACTCACAAACCCAAAGAGACAGATATGCCACTGAATTTTGAATAGCAATACCGAACACTGAGGCCAACGAAAAGAACTAAAATTGACAAAGGGCATTAGAAACTAGTCTTGAAACAAAATTAGAACATATGTAGGACAAAGGTGACACAGTTTGCAAACTAAAATTGACAAAGGACATTAGAAACTAGTTTTAAAACAAAATTAAAATAACCTACATATAATACCAAGGAGACACAGTATACCAACTAAAATTGACAAAGAACATTGGAAAGTAGTCTTAAAAAGATAAAACATATGTAAGACAAAGGTGACACAGTGTGGCAACTAAATTTGACAAAGAACATCAGAATCTAGTTTTCAAACAGAAATAAAACATATGTAAGACAAAGGTGACACAGTGTACCAACTAAAATTGACAAAGGCCAGAGGAAAGTTGGCCTGAAATCATAATAAACAACATTTAAGACAAAACTGACACAGAATCAGCATACGCTATTTATGAATCCAAAAATAAATGCTGTGTGTTACTTAAAATTTACCTGGGACTAGTACACGCTGGTCCTGAACCCAAAGTTACAGTTGGCTCCATTCCATCCGGTACACTTCTCTGGAAGCTAAGGAAACCTTTGTATACCGGGATGAATGAATCCAACCTTACTATGAAGAGACTGCAGATTCGAAGCAGAGGTTATGATAGTTATTGATCAAATGGATTGCCTTGCAAATTGCAATCAGCTCCATTGAGAAGAGTTATCAATTCCCAGGCTCCACTATTGTTAATAATAATAATAATAATAATAATAATAATAATAATAATAATAATAATAATAATAAGGATTATGATGATAATAATGACAGAAATTAAAAGCGAATTAATGACAAAGAAAGATTATAAAGAAAATAACTAAAAAAATTAAAAAAAGATGAAAATAAAAAATATATAATCAAGTGTTATTGGAAAAAATGGTGAGAAAATAAGATAAAAGG
Organism: Palaemon carinicauda; assembly: GCF_036898095.1. Lineage (NCBI taxonomy): Eukaryota > Metazoa > Arthropoda > Malacostraca > Decapoda > Palaemonidae > Palaemon > Palaemon carinicauda. The sequence continues at coordinate 42,323,260 of NC_090756.1, read as the reverse complement.
AAACGTGGTCAGAAACTGAATTTGACAAGATAGAAATTATTAAGAGAAATTCAAAAGTGGAATCTTAATGGAAATCCCTTCACAAACCAGTAAAGACAAAGAACCCTTTTGTTGAATTCTAGAGAAACATAAAATATTTGAAATATCTTGACTCTAAAAGACAAATATGTTTGTGATTCATAAATAAAAGTAAATAAAAAAGAGAAGAATCGGACAGTTTTTTCTGAATTCCACAAAATGAAAGATGAGAAAAAAAAATCGGACAAGATTTTTCTTCCTAAAACCCGTGAAAACAAAATATATTTGATGAGTGTCAGTTCTGAAAAAAAGAGAATGTTTGTGGTTCATTAATTAAAAAAACAAAGTTTGATTAAACGAGAAAAAAAAATCCATTAGATATAAAAATGAAGTGTTCTAATAACTCCAGAGAGGGGAAGATCATTGAAAGAAATAGACAAATGGCAGGAATATTTCTGCTGATTATATTTAATCATTGTTTCAACCTTTTTAATCCGAATAAAAACTCCTTTTCTCTTTCAGACCACAAAAGAATAATTTAATATAAACCTCCGATCGGGATTTGAAATGTTGAAAATCATCTTATTTTACAAGAAAATAAATTTAAAATTCTGAAAATCGCCTTATCCAAGAAAAAAAAAAAAAGAATTGAAAATATATCTACTTAAAAAAAATTTTAATTTTGAAATTCGTCTTACTTTCGATAGAAATTGATATTTGACAACATTATTGCATTTTTTTTTTCTATCAGAGCTGAGTAAATAAATTACCTTTCCGAAAGTTGATTAAAATCTCTTGGGATTTCGAGTAAAAAGAATTTGTGTCAAATGAGAAAATTCTGTGAGGAATATAAAACTCTATTGACTTCCTTAGTCTCAGTTTAATATCTAAACTTCTTGAAAATATGACAAAAAATTCGTAAGAAACAAACTTTATATTTTGAAGTCACTTTTCAATATCTCCCAATTTCGATAATCGTTATGAACATTTGAAAGTGTCCTAAGCGTGAGAGAGCTTTAGAGCTTCATATATAACCATAAATACTCGCATTTACTTAGGCCTATATGCATTTAATTGTTTAAACGTTTAAAGGTCGCTTGTAAATGGCCGAAGCAAGGGACTGTGACATTGCCCTAGAGACCGACCATATATCCATATGATCAACACCCAAGCTCCCTCTCCATGAAGCTAGGACCCGGGAGGTCTGGGTAATGGCTATTGATGACTCAACAGGTAACCCTATAGTCTCCCCAAACACCCGCAAATTCAGTTCAGAAGGATGGTGAGGCTGCAGACACTACAAGAAACTACCGAGCTTAAGCTGGTCTTGAACTCAAGTCCGGCAAATCGCCAGGTAGGGACGTTTCAAATAGACTACAACGAGTCCTGTTCAAGCATGAAATGGAGAAACAGGAAAGGCAGGGGTCAAAAACCAAAAAAGAAATAAAGTCTAACGAACACTTGATACAGCATTTGAATTAGTCATGGCAAAAAGACACAAATTCTATATAACCAGATCCCACTAGATATCAGAAAGAAGAAACTGAAGATTTTCTTGTTTTCTAAATTCTTCAATAATGTGGATTTGACAATTTACACAGACTACGTTGTGTGATAATGTAAATGCCTAAGAATGTATACGACAAGCTGATCTGTAGATCCTTGTGATAGGAAAATAGCCCTTAAAGTTAAAATAAACAAAGGATCTATAGAGTAAAGTTGATAAACGAAAACTGGAAGTGGCCTATTGTGATATTTCAGAATTTTTCCTGTACGGAGCGAAGGAGATCCCTTCGAGAAGGCTGTTTTTTACCATAACAATGAAATTCATAAAATCAATGTAAGGCTTTAAACCAAGAAAATATCATATAAGGAGTAACTAACAGAGTAAAATTTCCAGAAGTGTATAAAGGCAAGGCTCATTACACATCATCTACAACACCAAAGTCTTCCAAATTTTTTTATTTTCTAGTGACCATAAAAACTTCCAAATCTCTAATTTTTCAAGTGGCCAAAAAAACTGCAAAATTTATCTTTTTTTTTTAAACTTATTTTTTTATAGGACCCTGAAAACTTTGGTCTTAATGAAGAAGGGTAAGAAAATTACAAAAAAATTCAGATTATTAATGATTTGCCAAATTTTTAACAATTTGTCTTCGAGAGTACAATGAACACCAAAAGAGACAATCGAAGCTATGATCTATTATGTTAATGTAACATTTAAGTTCAATTACAAGAAATAAAACTGCCTTGGGTAGAGCCAAAGCCTCTGTACCAAGGTCTTCCACTGTCTTGGATTAGAGTTCTCTTGCTTTAGGGTACACTCAGACACACTATTCTCTCTCTTTCCTTATTTCCTTTTCTCACTGGGCTAATTTTCCTGTTGGAGCCCTTGGGGTTATAGCGTCCTGCTTTTCCAACTACAATTGTAGCTTACCTAGTTATATTAAAAATAATTTCCTTAAATTAAAGATAAAAAAAAAATTGAAGGAGAGATATTTCCGGGTCCCCTTCCAGATAAGCAAAAGAGATGAGCTTTAATAAACTGATTGGAGATTGACTTGATCTTCTCTGCCTATCCCACACTTCACTGGATGAGAAGGTAACAGATGTATTCCTCTTATCTTTCTGCTTTCTTTGGGCTTCAAAGAATTGGAAAGAAAGACATGTGAATTCAATAAATATATTCGGATGAAATATAGCTTTTCCTAATATAATATGACAGCCAAAGGATATAGACAATCATCTTTTCATGAATTTTGAAAAGCTTATTAGAAGAATAAAGTATGATCTTTTTTTTTTTTTTGCCTATTGGAAACGTCCCGGTATAGGGATCTGATGAACTTGTGTTCGAGACCCGCTAAAGGTCGATAGTCTCTTGTAGTGTCCGC
>NC_090756.1:42272851-42307851 GCF_036898095.1 Palaemon carinicauda | reverse complement strand
TAAATAAATAAAAGTGAGCAAGAGAAAAGGTGGAGAAACAGAGACCATTGTTTTATTATTATTATTATTATTATTATTATTATTATTATTATTATTATTATTATTATTATTATTATTATTATTATTGTATTATTATCATTATTATTATTATTATCATTATTATTATTATTATTATAATTATTATTACCTAAGCTACAACCTTAGTTGGAAAAGTAGGATGCTATTAGCTCAAGAACTTCAATAAGAAAAAATAGCCCAGTGAGTAAATTAAAAAAAGGAAATAAAATACAATAGAAGTAATGATCAATTGAAATAGAATATATGAAAGATCTGTTTTAATGTTGTTACTGGTCTTAGAATATATTTTTTTAAATTGTTCATTGTTTTTCTTGTAATTTATTTATTTCTTTATTTCCTTTTTTCTCCCTGCTTGAACCTTTGGGCTTATAGTATCCAGCATTTCTAATTAGGGTTGTAGCTTAGCTAATAATAATAATAATAATAATAATAATAATAATAATAATAATAATAATAATAATAATAATAATAATAATAATAATAATAATAATTCATTGTGAAAAGAAAAATCTTATAAAAACTATCAAACAAAGAAGAAACTGAATTCCAAACGACAGATGTAAAATTATCGTCTAAAATTCGATGGGAAAATGTATAGACAATTGAAAAATGAATCAAATTTATTTATGTAAATGAGGTTCAAATCCTATATCTTTCTATACTTCCCCATCAGCCGAGATTGAAGGGAAAATTACCTTTAAAGGTTTAAAGGCCGTTCATGAATAGCAGAGGCAAGGGTCAGTGCTATTGCCCTAGCGGCTGACCGTATACATACATGTGATCAGCGTTCAAGGCCCTCTCCACCCAAGCTTGGACCAGGGAGGGCTAGGTAATGGCTGTTGATGAATCAACAGGTAACCCTATAGGCTACCCCAAACCATCCTTAGCTCACAAGAATGGTGACTTTGCAAACACTAAAGAAACTATCGAGTTTGAGCAGGACTCGAACCCCAGTTTGGCGAGCACCAGGCAGGAGCGTTTGAAGAGGCCGCCACAACCCTGAATTTAATGAACATCACGTCGAGTGGAGATTACAATAGTTGTTGAATTCACACTTTGCAAAAACTATCCAGGTACAGAACAATGCTTTTAATATTCTTTTTTGCATCTTGTTATGATTTTGGAAACTTTTTCATCTGCCATCGTCTAGAACTATTATCTATTTTTTGTTAATCATCTATACTCATAAACTCTGGTTTAAAGGTTGTGGTGGCCTATTAGAAATGTCCCTGCATATCATTATGCGGGACGGAGTTCGAGACCCGAGAAACCTCGATAGGTTCTAGTAGTGCCTGCAATCTCGCCATTCCTGTGAGCTAGGAAGGAGTATTCAGCAATCAGTGCCTGGCTCTCCCTGGTCTTTGCTTGGGTGGAGAAGGGGTTTGGGCGGAAAATCCTATGAACAGGCGGCCATGACACACCACGCTCTGAGGAAGTAAACACTGCCCCACCCTTACTGCCTCGAAGAGGTTAAAAACGGGAACTCGCTGCACAGTTACAGTATGACATGGTGCACTTCTCCACATGGAGGTGTACCAGGAATCCCTGAGTCCAACTGTACATATGATTAACCCTAGGTCATTGTCCTCTGCCATCCATAAGCTACCTTTAATAAAAATTCTCCTTACAATGAAAAATCAATAAAACGAATGATTTAATTTCGATTCCCACAGAGGTATAAAATAAAATATGTTTCTCGAAATCGACTTTTGGATGCTTTCAAGCACAATGACTTCTTGAATTTATCGACTCAAGCACGAGATTTCGGGTCTAACTTGCTCTAATAAGACTTACCAAAGGATTTCTAGTGGCCTTGGACTTACCAAAGGACTTATATTAGCCTTGGACTTACCCAAGTATTTGTATTAGCCTTGGACTTACCCAAGGATTTGTTTTGGCGTTGGACTTAGTCACCTTCCAAATTTAGAAGGAAATGGGTAGACCTTCCACCCTCTCTCTCTCTCTTTCTTTCTCTCTCTCTCTCTCTCTCTCTCTCTCTCTCTCTCTCTCTCTCTCTCTCTCTCTCTCTCTCTCTCTCTTTGTGAGAGAGCCAGGCAACACGTGCGAGCTTCTCAGGCACTGGTTTATGGGACACATTTCTGCCATTACTTCCTTTCATAATCGTCTCTCGATTTGCAAATTTGCCAAACCCAATAAGTCACTAAACAGACTAGTCAGAAATTCTATCCTATATATTTAAATTTATATATATATATATATATATATATATATATATATATATATATATATATATATATATATATATATATATATATATATATATATATATATATATATATATATATATACATACATATATATGTGGTACATGTGAGATAATTTTATGACTACCACTGATATGCTGTATTTCTAATATGTTTTCTAAAGCATAGGCCTACTTAGATAGCGGAAATTAAATAACATGGTAACTTAGTAATATCGACTATACATCAGACCTTTGGGGTCGGGAGCTTGGGAACAGTGCCTATCTTATTATACCTTATACTATATCTTAACACTATATCTTAATACTATATCTCAATAATATATCTTAAAACCATATCTTATCTATGGTTTGGGAAGTATCCCATACGGTTCTTCACATTTAACGGATTCCAAAAATCGAAGCTAGAGTGGAATTGTTTATATTGTTATTACGATTTAAGCTACAAGAACCCTAGTTGGAAAAGCAGGAAACTATAAGCCCAAGGGCTCCAACAAGGAAAAATAGCCCTGTGAGGAAGAAGAGCAGAAATGGACAATTAATATATTATTTTTCAAGAACGGTAACAACATTAAATCAGATATTCCTTATACAAACTATAAAAAAAACAAGAGAGAGATATAAGATAGAATAATGTGGCTGAGTGTACCATCAAGTAAGAGAACTCTGCTCAAAGACTGGAAACCCATGGTACACAAGTTATAGCACTACCCAAGACTAGAGAACAATGGCTTGAATGTTTAATCTTTGGGACATTTTTTGCCTCCTGCTGAAGATTAGTGACCTTCAAATGAAATAGAATCATTATAAAAGATAGGCCTATCTTTTATAATGACTCCGTAATCTGCCACTTGAAATGTAGGAAGGGTATGTCAATTTCAAGGTGTTATTTACTAATCTAATTATTCTTGGATGTGCATAAAAATTGTATGGGGGGTTGCTGGATAATTGTCGATTATTTTACGACTATTAAATTAAAATTCTGACCCAAAAAAAATTTTTGAAGGAAAATAAAATCGAAAAAAAAAAATTTTAAACAATATAATATTTTAGCTAAAAAAATTTTATGATATTCAATCAAAAAAGAAGTAAACAAAATTTTCCGACAAATAAACATCTAAATGAATCATTACTCTGTGATAGTTCCTTAGTACGTAGTAATTTTGAAAGAAATGGGAAAAAACGAAAAAATGGTAATCGCAGGAAAATCGAACACATACATATATATACGCCATATCTGGCTAAAAAAAAGATAGGCATGGGTAGCCAGATCATCTAGAAACACTTTCCAACACTATAAAAATATAAGTTTTGCGACACTTCTTGCCAATTCCTTACGGTAACATGACTAAGTAAAAAAATGCAAAACGAATAAAAAGGGGCACTCGCGGAAAAATGGCCAACTTTTTATTATACGCATTTCCGAAGAAAAAAATTTCAGCCACGTGCTAGGCAAACCATCAAGGCACATTTTCCGACAAATAAACATCTAGAGGAATCATTACTCTGTGATAGTTCCTTAGTACGTAGTAATTTAGAAAGAAATGGGAAAAAACGAAAAAATGGCAATCACAGGAAAATCCAACACATACCTATATATACGCTATATCTAGCTAAAAAAAAGATAGGCATGGGTAGCCAGATCATCTAGAAACACTTTCCAACACTATAAAAATATAAGTTTTGCGACACTACTTGCCAATTCCTTACGGTAATATGACTAAGCAAAAAAAAAAATGCAAAACAAATAAAAAGGGGCACTCGCGGAAAAATGCCCAACATTCTAATATACGGCATCTCAGATAAAAAAAAAGACATGCACGTGTTAGCCCAACCATCAAGGCACACTTTCTAACACATAAACGTGAAAAAAAAATCATTAATATACGGCAATTCCTTACTACGTAGTAAATTTTTACAAATATTGAAAAAAAAAAAAAAAACAGAAATTGGCAACCGCAGTTAAATACCCCATATACCAATAACTACGTCGTATCTGACAAAAACAAAGTCACGCATGGGTAGCCAGATCATCTAGAAACACTTTCCAACACTAAAAAAGCAAAAGTTTTACGACACTATTTGGCAATATTTTACGGAAAAATGACTTGGCAAAAAAATGAAAAAAAATGAAAAAGGGGCACTCGCGGTAAAATGGTCCTCGTGGTGATGAACGACATTTTAACTAAAAAAAAAAAAATCATGCACATGGTAGCCAAACAATCCACCAAGACTTTCCACAACTGATAACCTATACAAGTTGCACCATTCTACGACAATTTCATAATACGTAATAACTTTGATAATTATGCAAATTACCTTAGAAGGGTAAACTCGGTCGCGCTCGACCCCGACGCGTCTCAGAAATCGGGGAAGGAGTACAGCTACAGCAATGCACATCTGGACACTACTAGAGTGTGTAGGCGAGACACCTACTGCAGGTCGATCACCCACAAATTCAGTCACGGGGGTGAGTCACGTGAGAAAAACCTCTTTTTTTTTTCTTTTTTTTTGACGCCCGGGGTCGCGGACGACCCACCGTACCGTTCCAGGGTTCAGGCCTTGAGAAGGTCTTATATAAGAGTAACATCCTGGTTTTAACTTTGAAAGAGAACTTCAAACATTCAAGTACAATTTACAACTATAATATACGCTTATAATACAGAACAACAATTCACTGAAATCCAAGCTACAATTTGGTAGTTTAATTGAGAGATGATACAACTACAACTTTGAACTTCATATATCTGAATGAACTATTGTAGGAACACAGGGATTATAAAAAGAGATTCAGATTGATTCCTTTGTTGATAGAGGGAGGTAAAACCTGCTAGATTGACCTTCACAAGTTGAAGATGAGTGGGAGAAGTCACGTTCAAGACATCTATCACAGCTGTGTTATTACGTCATCTCCTTTTGTAATCGACCTGATTTCCTTTATTTTCTATAGAATTCTTCCATTAGCAGTTGCAGAGGATGGATGATCACTTTCTGGTATAGAGATAGGAACAAGCCGAGAAGCAGAGTTTTATTTTACTGGAAAAGTTTTATTTGGTTCGGTATCAGAAAGAACTGTCAATGGTGAGTCGTGTTGAGCAATGTCTGATAGTGAAACACTGCGGGAGTGAAGGAGAGTTTATCGAACCTCTCTCTCTCTCTCTCTCTCTCTCTCTCTCTTGGCTATATATATATATATATATATATATATATATATATATATATATATATATATATATATATATATATATATATATATATATATATATATATATATATATATATATATATATATATATATTTATATATACATCATTAAAATCATCCTCAGCCGTTACTAGTCCATTGCAGAACAAAGGCTCCAGACAAGTCCTTCCACCTGTGCCTTTTTATGGTTTCTCTGGGCCAGTTCACACCAGCTAACTTTCTTAATTCGTCAATCCATCGTCTTCTCTTCCTTCCCCTGCTTCTTTTACTGTTTCTAGGGACCCATTATGTTATTCTTAATATCCATCTATTTCCTGTCATCCTCATTATATGTCCTACACATGCCCGTTTCCTTTTCTCACATATTGTTAGAATATCCTCTTCTTCAGTTTGCCATGTTACTCTTTTTCTGTTTCTTGATATTATTCCCATCATTATTCATTCCATTACTCTTTGAGTTGTAACTAGCTTATATTCTAAGGCTTTAGTAAGGCTGCAACTTATTGATGTATAAGTTAATACTGGTAGAGAAAGTGGCATTTTACATTTCATATTCTCTTTTTCTTCACCAAATGGTCTGCAACACATGTTTTTCCTTCTCTTAATACCTATCTCGTGTCCTGGGGAAACGTTGTCTATCTCAAGTACGTATATTCATTAACAATATCTTACAGATTCGTCCATAACTCTTATTTGTTGTCTCTGCATTTTCATTGAACATTATTATAACTTGACTCATATTCATTTTCAGTATTACATTTCTGCTTTCTTTATTCAAATGTTCTATCTTTTTTAATTCCTCCCTTTATTCACTAAACACAACTAAGTCATTTGCAAATCTCAAGTTGTTAAGGTATTCCTCATTAATATCAATTTCTACATTTTCCAAATCTAAATTCCTAAAAACTACTTTGATCAATATATTTATGTAGTTTTAGGATTGCTGTACTTCCTCTATATCTCCAAGTGTTCTAACATAAGATTCTCCTATACCTTGTTTTTGAAAGGTTTCATTACTGCTGAGATTTTAACAAAATCAAAAGCTTCATCATGAATATAGTTTGGCCTACTCTGTTGATTTTTCCATTAGTGGGTTAATTACATGGATAATGTCAGTTTTTCAAATCCCACTTCTAAAGCCTTCCTGCTCTCATGATTGATTAGTGTCTACCTCTCTTTCTATTCGGCCTAATAAATTATATATTACGAAGATTAAAATTATAGGGTGGTATATATCCACATACATATACAGTAATTCGAGGCTTTTGCCATAATCATATACTATCTTTTAATTTTGAAAATCATTTTGGTGATTTGCCTCCTTGCATATTCCGTTCTCCACTTCTGCCCTCATTCATAGTTAATCCTGCTTTCCTCGCTCCCAGCGAATCTTTATGTTCCCTAGCAAATTTAAACTATTTCGCTGCTTCCAAAGTTTCCATCCTATTTCTCTTTCTCACTATTTTCCATTTCTGTATCATTTCAGAAACCCCAAATATCCCATTTCCTTTTGCAAGTAACCTTGCTTTTAAATGCAAAGGTAGTAGGTTGGCCAGAGCACCAGCCGCCCGTTGAAACACTACCGCTAGAGAGTTATAGGGTCCTTTGACTGGTCAGACAGTACTACATTGAATACTTCTCTCTGATTACGGTTTTTTCCCTTTGCCTATACATACACCGAATAGTCTGGCATATTCTCTACAGATTCTTTTATGTCCTCATACACCTGACAACACTGAGATTATCAAACATTCCTTCTTCACCCAAGTGGTTCACTGCTGCGCTATTATTTTTCGGTGGCTACTTTCCTCTTGGCAAGGCTAAAAGAGACTCTTTAGCTATGGTAAGCAGCTCTTCTAGGAGAAGGACACTCTAAAATCAAAACGTTGTTCTATAATCTTGGGTAGTGCCATAGCCTCTGTACCAAGGTCTTCCACTGTCTTTGGTTAGAGTTTTTTTGCTTGAGGGTACACTCGGGCACACTATTCTATCTTGTTTCTCTTCCTTGTGTTTTGTTAAAGTTTTTATATATTATATAGGAAATATTTACTTTAATATTGTTACTGTTCTTGAAATATATTATTTTCCTTGTTTCCTTTCCCAACTGAGCTATTTTCCTTGTTGGGGCCCCTGGGCTTATAGCTATAGGGTCTCTCTCTCTCTCTCTCTCTCTCTCTCTCTCTCTCTCTCTCTCTCTCTCTCTCTCTCTCTCTCTCTCTCTCTCTGTTAAAATGATAAAGTTGAAATAGATTAATTGAGTCAGTGAAATTATAAGGCTTATGCCTCACATATTATTATTATTATTATTATTATTATTATTATTATTATTATTATTATTATTATTATTATTATCACTTGTCAAGCCACAACCATAGTTGGAAAATAAGGATACTATAAGCCCCTGAGCTCGAGTAGGGAAAATAGCCCAGTGAGGAAAGAAATTGAGGAAATAAATAAACTACAAGAGAAGTAATGAACAATTAAAATAAAATATTATAAGAACATTGAAATAAATCCTTCATTTATAAACTTATTTATTATATATATAAAAACTCGCGAGGAAGAGGAATAAGATAGGACAGTGTACCTGAGTGTAATGTACTCTAAAGCAAGAAAACTCTAGCCCAAGACACTGAAGACCATGGTACAGAGGCTATGGCACTACCCAAGGCTTGAGAACAATGGTTTGATTGTGGAGTGATTTTGATTGTGGAGCGTCTTTCTTCTAGAAGAGTTGCTCACCATAGATAAATTTGCCTTTGTATATCAGTAATACCTTGTTGGCTCTCACCTTGTTTTCAGTTTGGGAATAGTTAACATAATTAAAAAATTCTTTGGTGTTTGAATTATTAAAAGTACAATAACTATGTAAATATTTTAAAAATTTTGTATCGTTACAGTTGTTTACATTCGGATACTAATCAAGTCAATGGACGATCTCGAAAAGTTCTTTAACTATTCTCACTTTTCCATTAAAGAAAAAAGATCTTCATTCTTAATGTCTTGTATCACTATTAACATAACTACGACAACGACAATGACTTCAATGACTTCGACAACGACTCTGAAATGCTTTATCGTCTGACACTTTATGCATCTTTCAACATAGCCATAACAAAAAAATTGTAAATATATAAACCACCATAAAAAAAATAGTAAATAAATAAAACAGCAGACAAAGAAATACGATGAATATAACTTCGAGAGCCGTACAGTAAACATTTACGATACCATCGAAAATCAAGAAAACGGATCGTCTTTACTCTAGGGAATTAAAAAAAAAAAAATATATATATATATATATATATATATATATATATATATATATATATATATATATATATATATATATATATATATATATATATATATATATATATATATATATATATATTGTTAATGTATAGGGGATACTAACATAAATATATTTCCCTCAAATACTTGAGCAAAATGTAATTAAGGCAGTCTGGTCAGAAAAGAGTTTTGTAAGGAACCAGATATGTTTGCATGAATATGAATAAGGACGTTTTAACAATAGAACAAACTGTTTTAATTAAAATAACTATTTGAAAAATGAAATATAGACGTTGACAAATCTTCAAACGCTAACTATCATATAATCATCAAATATTTTGACTTAAATTTAATTCACGGATCTGCAGTTAATCAATAAAGCAGGCATTTCGTAGACATTATTTCAATATTGCAAGAAATACGAGAAGAATATTGTTGTTGTTAGGTCTTAAGTTGTCTGTTTTCATTTCCTAGAAATGTTGTCTCATCTCTTGAAAACTCTTTCTATTTGTCGAACAGATGCAATATATCATCAAAATAGGCTAAGTTAGGTTAGGTTGGTTACGTATAAAAGTATATTAAAGTAAACTGCCTCTCGAGACTAAGAAATATTTTGTGTATATGATTCACAAATATGAAATACGTGACAGTTAGTAACTGTTTTACATGTGTTTGTTTTTCTTGTAAGTGTACATTCCGAAATTAATTTTGGTTACTTAATTAGAAATTATTTCCTTCTTTGAAGAGAATTAGCAGAACTATATTACGTAACTACAAAATCCCAATTAGCAATAAACATCAGTTGGAATTTCATTATCTCTCCTCTCCTAACAAACTGGGAACCGTAAATTCGCAAAGTTGGCCATAATTATGATGCAAACATTACGAAACACGCAGCTGTTGTTAAGGAGAGAGAGAGAGAGAGAGAGAGAGAGAGAGAGAGAGAGAGAGAGAGAGAGAGAGAGAGAGAGAGAGAGAGAGAGAGAGAGAGCCTTACCTTATGCCTTATTTTTTGTTTGGGTTCCCCCAGGTCCCTCAGTGTGAGGCACCTCGTATATCCACCAGAGAGTTGCTAATACATCTTCCGGTGTATTTTGCATCTTCCAGTCTTGGATGGTCTGGGATGCATCTTAGGTATTTATCGAGCTGATTTTTAAACGCATCTACGCTCACTCCTGATATGTTTCTTAGATGAGCTGGCAGCACATTAAATAGTCGCTGCATTATCGATGCTGGTGCGTAGTAGATTATTGTCCTGTGCGCCTTTCTCAGTTTACCTGGAATGCTTTTTGGCACTATTAATCTACCTCTGCTTGCTCTTTCTGATACTTTAAGCTCCATGAGGTTTTCAGCAATTCCTTCTATTTGCTTCCATGCTTGTATTATCATGTAGCGTTCTCTTCTCCTTTCTAGACTGTATAGTTTTAAAAATTGCAGTCTTTCCCAGTAATCAAGGTCCTTAACTTCTTCTATTCTAGCAGTATAGGACCTTTGTACACTCTCTATTTGCGCAATATCCTTTTGGTAGTGTGGGTACCATATCACATTGCAGTACTCGAGTGTACTACGCACATAAGTTTTGTAAAGCATAATCATGTGTTCAGCTTTTCTTGTTTTAAAGTGTCTGAATAACATTCCCATTTTTGCTTTACATTTAGCCAACAGTGTTGCTATTTGGTCGTTGCATAACATATTCCTATTTAAAATTACACCAAGGTATTTAATTGCTTCCTTGTTTGTGATTGTCTCATTATTAGGTCCCTTGTATGCATACACCATTCCTTCTCTGTTTCCATAATTTATTGATTCGAATTTATCGGAGTTAAATACCCTCCTATTTATCTCCGCCCATTCATATATTTTGTTTAGATCTCTTTGTAGTGAGTTCCTATCTTCATCACAAGTAATTTCTCTACTTATTCTTGTGTCATCGGTGAAACTTCTCACTACGGAGTTTTCAACATCACAGTCTATGTCTGAGATCATAATAACAAATAGCAGTGCAGCTAATACCGGAACTTGGGGCACACCAGATATTACCTGGGCTTCATCTGATTTCTCGTCATTTGCAACCACTATCTGTTTTCTGTTTTGCAGGAATTCTTTTACCCATTTTCCCATCTTTCCCACAATATTATGCTTTCTCATTTTTTTCTCCAATATGTTATGGTCTACCTTGTCAAAGGCTTTTGCAAAATCTAGATAGATCACATCTGTGTCTTTTTCATTTATCATATTATTGTATATGTTTTCATAGTGAGCTATCAGTTGGGTCTGTGTACTTTTTCCAGGTACGAAACCGTGTTGACCCATATTAAACAAATTATTTTTGACCAAATGGTTCATATTTTTCTTTTTTATTACCCTCTCATACACTTTCATAATATGTGATGTTAGACTAACAGGTCTATAATTGCTTGCCTCTAGTCTTGATCCACTTTTGAAGATAGGGGTTATATAAGCTAATTTATGTTCAACATATATCTCGCTCATATCTATACCCTGTCTTAGCAGTATTGCAAGTGGCTTCGAGATAGTGTTTGCAGTTTTTTTTAACAAAATCGCTGGAACTCCATCTGGTCCGGCTGCCGATCCATTTTTAATTTCGTTTATAGCCGTGACAATATCTGCTTAATTAATATCTATATCCGTTAGATATTCAACATTTTCTTCTCTCATTTCTGTTTCATTATTCTCATTCGCAATTCTTGGCGTGAACTCACTCATATATTTTTCTGCTAATATGTTGCATATTTCCTTTTTTTCATTCGTTAGCCGTCCTTCAATTCTTAGAGGGCCTATTTCTATTCTCCTTTTATTCATCTTTTTTGCATAGGAGTAAAGTACTTTGGGGTTTCTTTTTATATTTTGAAGTGTCCTTTCTTCTAAGTCCCTTTTTTCATTTTCTTTCGACTGTATAATCTTTTGTTCTGCATTTTCTATCTTACATTTTATTTCCCTCATTTTTCACACATTTTTTTCTTTTGCAAGATTTTTCTTCCACTTTTTAATTTTCTGAAATAAGATCCTTCTGTCTCTTGGTATGCACGTCTTTTGTTTATTGTTTTTTTTCGGTACATATTTTTCAACAATTTTCTCCAGTATTTTGTACAGTATATCCGTATTTACCTGTATATTATCACTTATAAATACATTTTTCCATTCTTTATTCAGTTCTTCATTTATTTCTGACCATTTTATATTTTTACTGTAAAAGTTATATTTTCCATATCCTTCCCAAAGTTTTGTGCTTTTATTAATTCTGTGATCACTTGCTTTGGAATGAACTATCAATTCTATGACATTGTGGTCTGAAATTCCCGTGTTATACACTATTATTTCTTTAACATAATTCACCTCATTCACAAATACTAGATCTAGGACATTTTCCTTTCTTGTTGGAATGTGGTTTATTTGTTGCATATTATGTTCTAATAGCATATCTTGAAGCTTTTCAAATTGCCTCTTATCTTCTGCGCTACTATTACTATCTTTTTTATATGTTTACATACAACCACTTTCTTCTATCCGTTCTTTCCAATCCACGAAAGGAAAGTTAAAATCTCCGGATAGGAGTATATTCCAGTCTTTATGGTTTCTACATATATCATCTATTTTTTCTATTATTATGTCAAACTCCTTAGTGTTTGGGGGTCTGTGAACTACAATATTCATTAGTTTTTCAAATTCAAATTCTACCGCAATCAATTCACATTCTGTGTTGCTGTATTTTTCACATACTTTTCCTTGATTTATGTCTCTTCCATATATTGCGGTTCCCCCTTGATTCCTATTTTTTCTGTCTGATCTATAAGTTTGGAAACCCTTTATCTGGTCATCACTGCCAGTCTCTTGGGAATACCATGTTTCACTTATATTTATATATCTATTTTTTCAATTTGGGTTAGTTCTTCTAAGAACTCTATTTTTCTTTTAGAGTTACTCGTGACTAAACCCTGTGCATTCATTACTATTATGGTTTGTGTTTCATCCCCATTATTTAATATTGGTAATAATATGGATTCTCCCATGCTTCCTTCCTGTTCTGATATGATGTTCTTTTCTTCATTTCCCTGAATTCTGCCATTAAAAAATCCAACTTTTCTATTATATTTGCTCTTTCGCCTTCATATTTATTTGTGTGTGTATACCTGCAACTGTCCCCATATCTGCACCAACCCCTGGCATTATAGATGCATTCTTTGTAGTTGGGCTCTAAATGTGCAGGTTTGGGTTGAAAGGCCTCATATCTTGGGGCTCTTGTTCAAAGCGCGGTATATACACGGCCTGCTTTTTTGTTTCTTTTTTTGTTTCTTTTTTGCTTTCATTTTTCTTTTCAGTTTGCTGAGTTTTCTTACTTTCATTCATGGTTGCAGGATGCATATATCGACATTTTTTGTTGTAAATGCATCCTTTTCCTTCTTTTAGGTTTTTGCATATTTTTGGATGGAGATCTCTGCATTCGTCTCCATATCCGTCTAAATACGCACATTTATTCGGTGATCAATCTATTCTGAAGAAGTGTTTTAATTCTTTTATTCTACCTTGTTTTGAGTATTGTTCTCCTGTCTGGTCTTCAGCTGCTGATTCTCATCTTAATTTGTTGGACAGAAACTTACGGTCTATTAAATTTCTTATTCCTGATCTAGATATTAATCTCTGGCACCGTCGTTCAATTAGTTCATTATGCATGTTGCATAAGATTTTTCATAACTCTGACCATCCTTTACATTCAGATCTCCCTGGACAATTCTATCCTGTTCGTAATACTAGGCTGGCAGTTAATTCTAATAGCCAGGCCTTTTCCATCATAAGACTCAATACTACGCAGTACTCTAGAAGTTTTATTCCAGCTGTTACCAAGTTGTGGAATGATCTTCCTAATCGGGTTGTTGAATCAGTAGAACTTCAAAAGTTCAAAGTTGGAGCAAATGCTTTTTTGTTGACCAGGCGGACATGAGTCTTTTTATAGTTTATATATGACATATTTGTTTTTGACGTTGTTAATAGTTTATATATGACATATCTGTTATGACGTTGTTACTTTTTTTAGAATGATTTACTGTTAATTTGTTCTCTTCAGTTATTTATTTCCTTATTTCCTTTCCTCACTGGGCTATTTTTCCCTATTGGAGCCTCTGGGCTTATAGCATCTTGCTTTTCCAATTAGGGTTGTAGCTTGGATAGTAATAATAATAATAATAATAATAATATTTCATAATTATGGCATATGTTTGGATGCTTGTAGTAGCATCTTTCGCCAAATCTGCAATTCCCTCTTTTCAGCATATTGCAGACTATATCCTTCTTTTCTATTTTTTCTTGTTCTCGCTCTTCCCTAAAATTATGTAGGTCCGGGTAGAGTCTCTTGGGTCTATTATTTGTTTCCATCTGGTAATTTATTTCTTCATAAGTATGTTGTTGGATGGCATCATAGGTTATATCAATGATTTCTTCTGCATCCTTACACATATCCTATTCATTGTTCTCTTCTTCTTCTTTTTCTTCTTCTTCTTCTTCTGTTTCTTCTTCTTCCTCTTCTTTATCTTTGACTATTTGCAGATTTAGTCTCGACTTAATTATATTTCCTATCCAGACTAAGCATGTTGAGCAGAATACCTTTGTGTCTTTATTTTTTATTTTTTGCTGTATTTCAGCACATGTGGGATGTGTTGGGACATGACAGGCATCACATTTTCTAATCAATTGTTGAGGATTATTAATGGAATACCATATCTTACATGTATTACACCATTTTGGCATTCTTTCTCCCATTGCATCAATCAGCATATTCACCATATTGGACTTCTTATTGTTCTTTGATGGAATGTGTTGATTGATGTAGACTTCCTTTATAAGTCTCTTTAACACTTGGATTTTCTTTGGAATTTCTTCTATTATTTTGCTGATGTTTTCCGCAGATTTGCTCCAGTTTATTGGATCATATTGTTTCAATATGTCTGCGAATATTTTTCCGTCACATTGGTTGACGTTACTAGTGACCTCTGTTATCAGACGGTCGAGCTCCTGTTTCGCCAACTCATGGAATTTATTTTTGCTGAGTCCAGCGATGTTTCTCCAAGCCTTGCCCGTGTTGTACATAGCCATCTTGATTAGATTTTTAGTAATTCACAAGATAACTATTCTATGCCGACGTTTTATCCCACTTCTCCGACCTCAAACTATTCACTGACTATTCACGAAAACTTGTAGCTATATTGCACTCGATAGCCTTTTGTTATCCGCGTTAAATCATGATATTTATAGGGTCTCAAAAGTGTAATCACTCACCGGCACACAGATACAGAAAGAGAGAGAGAGAGAGAGAGAGAGAGAGAGAGAGAGAGAGAGAGAGAGAGAGAGAGGAGAGAGAGAGAGAGAGAATCAATCAGCGTATTCATCTCCATCAAGAATAGAATTAAAAAAAACCTTGATTATTCAACTGAACTTTCAATAGAGCTGAATACTTTTACGAACGGTCCACACCAGGACCCTCCAACCATTTCTGGCTATATTCCAGTTGTGGCTCAGAAATCTCAACAAATAAATATATTTTTTAATTAATAATAATTTGTTTCCAAGAAACAAATGAGACTCAACTTTTCCAAATTCTGCTTCGAGAGACTCTTGCCTCAAAACGATTTCAGTCCCATAAAAAATAAACTTGTTTTTACCATTTTTGTTCTTTTTTTTTTTTTTTTTTTTTTTGTATTTCATTGTTTCAAAATTACTATTTTTCGCCCCGTCCTGTCATCCATCCAGATAATTTCAGTAACGTTAATTTTGTTAGACGTAATCTCATTCATTGTTTACTTTCAACTTTTACAATAGTTCCCCCTTTATGGAGTCTACCTTCCATATTACATTTATGATTCCTTTTGTGAATATATATATATATATATATATATATATATATATATATATATATATATATATATATATATATATATATATATATATATATATATATATATATGTGTGTGTGTGTGTGTGTGTGTGTGTGTGTGTGTGTGTGTGTGTGTGTGGTTAAAGGGTTTCATATTACCATGATCAATCAGCTGCACAAGTCAGGGCCACCCATACTAGATTGGTTTGCTGTAAGATATCAGACTAAAGTTTCTTGCCATCGTCAATCCGTTGTGGCTAGCGTGGTGATAAAAAATGGCTAAACTCCAGACATTACCAGGGACATGTGTGAGGCCTTTGTCCTGCAGTGGATCAAAAGTGGCTACATTTGTTTTGTTGTTTTATATATACTCTATATACATATGGGCGTGAATTACTTTTAGTAATTCACGCAATCTTCATAAGTATTGACTTGTAAGTCTAATTGGGAGACAGTAATACGAATTTTGATATTTAAGAAAAAAATTAAAATTAAAGAAAACAGTAAATGAATGAATTAAAAAGAAAATAAATGTTAAAAGTATTAATGAAATTATTAAGACAGGAGTAAATCACTTACTGTATAACAAGAATCTGATATTTAGCAGAATTTAAATAGGATTAAACTCACAGAAGGTCAATTTCTTATTACTATTATTGTCGTTTTTATTCTAACTACGTTAATCATTTAAATTATCTCATTTCTATTATTATCTGATCATTTATTGTTTAATGATTTTTTATAATAAAATAATGAACTTTCAGACTGTCATTTATTCTCTGTAACCAGTTATATTTCAAGTTTTCTATATTTCATATTTCAATCAAACAAATGATAACCTATTTTTGACTTGAGAGTAGAAAAGAAGAAAAGAGATCAGTCATTTTGTGTAGAATTGCGGCCAGAGAAATAAAAAAAAAACTCGGAAATTAACCTTAAAAAAAAAAAAAAAAAAAAAAAAAAAACGGCTCAGAAATCAGCGATCAGAATGAAGGCTCAGATATTAATCCTAAGGAAAAAAGGCTCAGATATTAACCAACAGATCCAAATGCTCTAAAATTAGCCCTAAGAAAAAAGGCTCAGAAATTACCTTTTAGGAAAAGCTCATAAATTAACCCTAGGAAAAAAGGGTCATAAATTAACCCTTGGAATAGAAAGACTTAGAAATTAGCCCCCTGAAATAAAGGGTCAGAAATTAACCTTCGGATAAGGCTCAGAAATTAACACTCAGAAAATTTCTCAGAAATTAACCCCCCCCCCCCCAACAAAAAAAAAAAAATCCTCTGAAATCGACACTCAGAATAGACTCTGGAATTAGCTCTCAGAAAAAAATGCTCAGAAGTCAACACTCAGGATAAAGGCTCAGAAATTAACCATTAGAAAAAAGTCTCAGAAGTCAACACTCGGAATCAATGCTCAGAAAGTAACCCTCAGAAAAAAATCCTCAGATGTTAACCCTCAAAACAAAGGCCCAAAAAATCAACACTAAGAATAAAGGCTTATGAATTAACCACCAGAAAAAAAGGCTAAAAAATCAACACCCATAATATAGGCTCAGAAATTAACTCTCAAGATAAAGGCTCAGAAATTAAACTGAAAGAAAAAATATAGGGTCAGAAATCCACACACAGAATAAAGGATCGGAAATTACCCCTCGGAAAAGAAGGCTCAGAAATCAACATTCAGATTAAGGCTAAAAAATCAACTATCAGAAAAAAGGCTCAGATATTAACCCTCAGAAATCACCATTCAGAATAAAGGCTCATACATTAACCCTCAGAATAAACGCTGAGAAATCAACAATCAGAATAAAGGCTCGGAAACTAACCCTCAGAATGAAGGCTCAGAAATCAACACTCAGAATAAAAGCTCAGAAATTAGCCCTCGGAAAAAAAGGCTCAGCAGTAAACACCACCTCAAAACAGGATCAGAAATCCGCACTCAGAATAAAGGCTCAGAAATTACCCTTCAGAAAAAACTCAGAATATAGGCTAAGAAACTAACCCTTAGAAAAAAGTTCATAAATCAATATCCAGACTATGGGCTTAGGAATCAACACCCAGAATAAAAGAAGCAGCAATAAACTCTCAGAAAAAAAGGCTCGGAAATTAACCATCCCAAAAAAAAGGCTCAGCCATCAGCCCTCAAACAAAAAAGACTCAGAAATTGACCCACAGAAAAAGGCTCAGAAATTACCCTTCAGAAAAAAACTCAGAAGTAGGCTCAAAAACTAACCCTTAGAAAAAAAGTTCATAAATCAATATCCAGACTAAGGGCTTAGGAATCAACACTCAGAATAAAAGACGCAGCAATAAACTCTCAGAAAAAAAGGCTCGGATATTAACCATCCCAAAAAAAAGGCTCAGCCATCAGCCCTCAAACAAAAAAGACTCAGAAATTGACCCACAGAAAAAGGCTCAGAAATCATCCATCAGAAAAAAAAATTTCAACAGTAACCCTTGAAAAAACTGCTCAGAAAACAACCCTCAGAAAAAAGGCTCATAAATCAACAATCAGAATAAAGCCTCAGAAATTAAGCCATAGAAAAAAAGGCTCAGAAAACAACACTAGGAGAAAAGGCTCAGAAATTACCATTCGGAAAAAAAAGAGCACAGAAATCAACCTTCTGAAAAAAAGGCTCAAAAATCAACACTCACACTAAAGCCCCAGAAATTAAGCCTTAGAAAAAAAGGCTCAGAAAACAACACAAAGAGAAAATGCTCAGAAATTAACATTCGGAAAAAAGGACACAGAAATCAATACTCAGAGTAAAGGATAAAAAATTAACCATCAGGAAAAAAGAAATCAGAAATCAACTCTTTGAAAAAAGGCTCAGAAACAAGCACTCAGAAAAAGTGACTAAGAAATTAACCTTCAGGAAAAAAAAAAAATTGATTAGAAACCAACACTCAGAAAAAGGACTAAGAAATTAACCTTCAGAAAAAAAAAAATGGATTAGAAACCAACACTCAGAAAAAGGACTAAGAAATTAACCTTCAGAAAAAAAAAATGGATTAGAAACCAACACTCAGAAAAAGGACTAAGAAATTAACCTTCAGAAAAAAAAAATGGATTAGAAACCAACACTCAGAAAAAGGACTAAGAAATTAACCTTCAGAAAAAAACAATGGATTAGAAACCAACACTCAGAAAAAGGACTAAGAAATTAACCTTCAGAAAAAAAATGGATTAGAAACCAACACTCAGAAAAAGGACTAAGATATTAACCTTCAGAAAAAAAAAAAATGGCTTAGAAACCAACACTCAGAAAAAGGACTAAGAAATTATCCTTCAGAAAAAAAATGGCTCAGAAATCAACACTCACCACAAAGACTCAGAGATCAACACTCAGAATGAATGATCTTGAATTAACCCACAGGAAAAAGGCTCATGAATTAACCCCAAGAAAAAGGCTCAGAAATTAACTATCAGAACATAGCAGAATAAGGGCTCAGACATTAACCATCAGAAAAAGGCTAAGAAGTCAACAATCAGAATAAAAGCTCAGAAATTAAGCCTCAGAAAATAACACTCTGAATAAAGGCTCTGAAATAAATCGCGGAAAAGGGCTAAAAATTAACCTTCGGAAAAAAGGCTCAGAAATGAAGTCACATCAAAGGCTACGAAATTAATCCTCAAAAAAAGGCTCAGAAATCAACACTCAGAGAAGTCTTAGAAAAAATAAGCCTTCAGAAAATAGGCTCAGAAAATAGCTCCAAGAAAAAGGCTCAGAAATTACCCATCAGAATAAAGGTTCAGACATTAACCATAAAAAAAAAGACTCAGAATTCAACACTCTGAATGAAGGCTCTGAAATTGGCCCTGAGAAATAATGCTCAGATATTAACCTTCGAGAAAAGGCTAAGAAAATAACCCTTGGAAAAATGGCTCAGAAATTAACCCTAAAAAAAAAAGCCTGAGATTAACCATCCGAAAAAAGGCTTATAAAATTCTATCCTCTGGAAAAAATTCTTGGGAATCAACACAGAAGAAAACGCTCTGAACTCAACACTACAAATAAAGATTCAGACATTAACCTTCAGAAAAAAATGCTCTGAAAGTAGCCCTAAGAAAAAGGCTTGGAAATTAACCGTCGAAAAAACCGGTCAGGAATTATTCCTTAAAAAAAAGGCTCAGAAATCTTCACTCTGAATAAAGGGTCAGAAATTAACCCTTGGAAAAAAGGCTCAGAAATTAACCATTAGAACAAAAGGCTCAAAAATTAACCATTAGAAAAAAGGCTCAGAAATTAACCCTTAGAGGAAAGGCTCAGAAATTGACCCTTGGAAGAAATGCTTAGATATCAACCCATGAGAAAAACACACAGAATCTCCCCAATGGAAAAGATGGCTGATAACACAGATGGTCCGTCGATGGAGACTAGTTAAGTGGGGTCTATGACTTAATCATTAATATTAATGACAATGAAGTGGAAAGTAATTAAAAGAGTAATGTAAGAAGATGGACTTTTCAATCCCCTGAAATGAAGTCAGGAACCGAGGATTGAATTATAGGTGTTTAAAATAGCTTTCATGAATTAATTATGGTAAAACTTTTCTCATAATTTCTTAATGAAAACATAATATTTCTCCAAGGGTACTCTTCATGAGAGATGGTTTAGTTTATATATATTTTTTTTTTCAGATTTTCCATTTTGAGTTTAATTACTTCCACCCCATCTACTTTTATATAAGATTATATATTTTATATAAGGAAAAACTAATCAAACCAACTTTCACATGAAATATGGACTCCACAGAAAGCAAAATAATCTCCCTTTCTTAATATCCTTTTTAAGAAAAAGCATGGATAGAATTTCTACTTTACTCTTCATACGTATTTACATTCTCAATTCCATAATTCTATAATTTTCATGCACTATGATATACATTTAACTGATATATATATATATATATATATATTTATATATATATATATATATATATATATATTAGCCCCATGTAAGAAAAAATATATGTGGGTGGGATATATAATGAGAATGACAGATAATTGATGGAAATTAGCAATAACAGAAAGGGTCCCTATATATTATTGAAAAAGACGGGGAAGGAAGAGAAGATGATGATTCAACGAACTAAGAAAGTTTGCGTGGGTGGAATGGCCTAGAAAAACCATAAACAGATGCAATTACAATGACATTTCCGAGGCCATTGTT
The DNA here is from genome assembly GCF_036898095.1 of Palaemon carinicauda. Lineage (NCBI taxonomy): Eukaryota > Metazoa > Arthropoda > Malacostraca > Decapoda > Palaemonidae > Palaemon > Palaemon carinicauda. The sequence goes on along the minus strand of NC_090756.1, from coordinate 42,286,989 downwards.
CTGCAGTGGACTAGTAATGGCTGTTGAATATATATATATATATATATATATATATATATAAATATATATATATATATATATATATATAAAGTAGAGCCCTTTCTGAGTTGTGATACCATAACTTGTTGGAAGGGATTGTGAACCACCATGATCAGCAAAGCGGTGCTACTCAGGGCCTCTCACACTATGTTGGTTTGCTATGAGCGATAAGACGATAATCTCCCACCATCACCAATCTGCACTGGCCATTGTGGTGATGAAAACTGGCTAAATCCCAGACATGAATTGAAATATATGAGGCATATGTCCTGCAGTAGAACATTAATAGTTGCATTTGCTTTTGTTATCATTATTGTTATTATTGTTATTATTATATATATATATATATATATATACATACATAAATATAATTATATAAACACACACACTCATATATATATATATATATATGCATAAATATGAGTATATAGACACACAAACACACACACACACACACACACATATATATATATATATATATGTGTGTGTGTGTGTGCGTGTATATATATATATATATATATGTATATATATATATATATATATGTTCAATATATATATATATATATATATGTATGTATGTATGTATGTATGTATATATATATATATATATATGCATTTTTAAGCCAATGTCCATTGTCCTGTTTTTTTTCTTGCATAATAATAGATTTATCAATAAGAGTTTAATGAGGAAAAAATCTCTTAAATGGTAAATAATTGTAATATCTTAGGATTCACTTTTGAAATATTCCAAAACTTTGCTATCTTTCTTAGCCGAGTTTGAAAAGTTTAAAGGTCGCTCATGAATGGCAGAGGAATGGGAAAATAACATTGCCCCAGGTAGCAAGACAATACCCTAGATGCATATAATCATTTCCCAAGGTCCCTCACCACCAAGCAAGGACCAGGGAGGGCCAGGCAATGGCTACTGATGACTCAACAGGTTGACCTATAGTCTCTCCCCCAAAAATCCCATCCTTAGCCCTCAAGGATAGTGTGAGGTTGCAGACACTAAAGATACTAACGAATTTGAGCGGGACGCGAACCCTAGTTTGGCGATCACCAGGTGAAGGCGTTACATATTCAAAATTATTAATTATTCAAAATTTTATTTCTTAACAAAGAAAATTTCTAATGACTTTAATCGTTAGATAAAATTGGTCATTTATTTTTCACAATTCAGCTTAGCATAAACATAACTATATGATTGTAACTATAACAACAATTTTCTAGTCATTGGATAATAACTCAAATAAAAAGGAGCCACTGAAATCGATAGGAATATTGAACGTATTCATTTATTTAGAGAAAGAATCTATGTTAACTTAGATAAAAGATATGAACAGTTTCAAACAATAATTAATTGACCCTTCACTGTAATGATTACCTTGAAGGCCATCGAATTACGTATAGTCTACTAAAATCAAACATATATTGTAACGTTTGCTTCCACCAGATTACATTCGAGATAATATAATTACATTTGGATTTACCTGATCTCTCGTAATCACTCTTCTGTGGATATAAAGTTTTGTGACAGGTGGCCTTGTAACAATGTGACTGCAATAACGCTGGTGACGGTGTTTGCATTTGAGAGAGAGAGAGAGAGAGAGAGAGAGAGAGAGAGAGAGAGAGAGATAATTTTAAATTTCTTAATTCCAATAAAGTATCATTCAAAAATAACAATTTTTTCTATAAATGTAAGACTATATTTCTCATATCATAAAATGTGAAACATCGCTTTTCGTAGGATTTCGTCTACTTATAAACTAAGCCTTTTGTTACGTTCAAAATTGATACGAGATTATTTTATATATATATATATATATATATATATAGTAGGAGATTTTAATCTTATCGGTCACAGTAAGCCAACCTAGCATGGAGAACCCTAACTAGTACAGCTTTGTTAATCTTGAGGATACGCAAACCCTCTAACCACGTTAAGGTATCCCCACTCAGAAAGGGATAAATATATACTGCATGTATGCATATATATATATATATATATATGTACGTGTATATATATATATATATATATAGTACATATATATATATATATATATATTTATATATATATATATATATATATCTATATATATATATATATGTACATATATATATATATATATATATATTTATATATTTATATATGTATATAATTATACAAATATATATATATATATATATATATATTAATATATATATATATATATATATATATAAACTATTTAAATTACGCTAATATACAAACCTTCACATCTTTTATTATGATATTAATGATCATAAATGATTTTGACTAAATTTAGGACTCTCTCTCTCTCTCTCTCTCTCTCTCTCTCTCTCTCTCTCTCTAGAAGTTATTCACGAAATAAACTTATGGAATGTATTTAGATTAATTTCCTATGTCGTTAAATCAATAATTGATGGAATTAGAAATGTATGTTAATCCTTCTATACTTTTGCAAAATATAGGATATTTTCTTTTATCATGAAAGAGTGTATTACAGAGGAGTTACAGACACAAAAATACATTAATTAAATAAACATATTTCTATTAAGAAAAGCAGAGGAAATGACATTTCCGGTAGATGTATTTTAGTGTATTAATTTTTCAAAAAATTTTTTATTATGTGAATAAACGAATGTAGGCTATGTTGAATAAAATATCACAGTAATATAAAAGGTTTCAAATATTATGTCAATGTTACATTAAGAACAACGATAAAAATGATATGAGAAATTGAAGACAAAAAATGTGCCTTTTTTTACTTTGAAAAATATATCTTTCATATTCGAAAGGTCAGGTTACAATTAGACGAGATACTTAATCTTTTGATTTATATTACAAAATTATTTTTTATATATCAACAAATAGAAAAAAATATAATTTTTTTACCGTGAAATAGAATATACAGTTGGACGCAGAATCTCTTGGCACACCTCGTTACCTTATACAAATATATAATTTTGATTCCTTTTTCGTACCAAGCTGCTTGAATAATACAGACCAAGAGACTATCAATGCAATTAGCATTTACTTCAGCACAGAAAATAAATGCTGTAATGTTGCAATACTCAATTCAAGTGTCAATTGCAACCTGACCTCTTGAATATGCGGGGAAATGATTTCGAAATCGGAAAATTATATTGTGTTTCAAATTTCTTGTTGACACTGATATGTGACTCTTATGAAACTTGAAATCTATCATATCATTGTAATACGATATTCAGGAAAGGTTTTTCTATTACACATAAAACGTTTCTGTGAAACCATGAAACATATCGACTTCGAAGAATGATAAAAAGATAATAAATTGAATTGTTATACGAGACCTTATATTCTAAAGTTTTCTCCTACCACTTTCCCCATGTAGCAAGACACGATCTTTTCAATCGTCTCTTTCAATTGCATCCATTTTATAGCCTTTTTTTGTTATGTTAATTTGTGATATCTTTTAACTGAGAACATTTTCAAAGGGTCTTTTTTCCCGTTCGATTTGTTTCCAAGATTAATAATAATAATAATAATAATAATAATAATAATAATAATAATAATAATAATAATAATAATAATAATAATGAGTTAGAGCTAAATAAAAGAAAGCAGATGATCCTTCAATACAAAATAGCCAGTTAAAAATTTAAAAAAATTATACCAAGACGAATTATGTAGACATTACTTTTGCGCCTTATTATCTGGCATTATTCCAATCCATGCGTTTCTCATTGCCGTTACACACAATTCGGTCTTCTTAGAGAAAAGTTAAATTAGGTTAGGTTGGGTGAGGTTGGGTTGGGTGAGGTTAGGGAGGGAGGGGTTAGGTTAGGTTGGGTTAGGTTTGGTTAGATTAGGTTAGCTTGGGTTACGTTGGGTTTACATAGGTTAGGTTGAATCAAGTTTAGTTAGGTTAGGCTAAGTTAGATTGTGTCAATCTGTTTTAGGTAAGCTTCGGTTAGGTTGAGTCAGGTTTGGTTGGGTTAGGTTGGGTCAGATGTGATAGTGCTAGGCTAGGTTAAATTTGGTTTGGTTAGGCTAGACCGTTAGGATATTTAACTGATTGTTTTCAGGTTTTCTGGCATCTTGGCATCTAAAGTCATCGACGCCGATAGGTTATGTTAAGTTAGATTTGGTCAGGTTAGGTTGGTTTAGGTTAGCTTTGGTTAAGTTAGGTTGGGTTAGGGGTTGGTAAGGTTAGATCAAGTTACATTGGGCCAGGCTGAGTTAGGTAGGTTTAGTATCGTTTGAGATGGGTTTGATTAGATTAGGTTAGGTTAAGTAAAGTTAGGTTGGGTTAGGTGAAGCCTGCTTCACCCTTAGAAAATTGTAAACAAATTCATTTAAAATTTCATTTAAAAAATACTTTGTATGAGAAACAGTTTTAAAAAGAATGCCAGGGCAACAAGGATGTCAGGTCATATCAGTAAACAATTAATATCATGGCAGTGTAGACGATAACTCTATCCTATAAACATTTTCATGATTCACTGTCTAGAGGCTCAATATAACTATCAATACGAAGTAAGTGATTCATTACAAATTGATCAGGTTCCAGAAGAGTTAGATGATTAATATTGTTGAGAAAACAAAGTTCTCGCTTTGATTTTCCTCAGAGATGTTGAGAAGTATCAAGGGAGTGAAACCATTTCAAATTTAAGGTTTTTGAATTAATAGAAATATCAGATGTTTAAGAGTCTCTCATGAATGGCACAGACAAGGGACAGTGACATTGTCTTAGCAGGCAGAACAATGTCCTAGAGACTGACCATATATACATATGATCAGCACCAAAGTTTGAACGGGACTCGAACCCCGGTCCAACGATCGACAGGCAGGGAGGTTTCCAATAGGAATGAATCAGTGCAAGATTCTAACTTAACCTATTTTTTTTGTATCAGTGATTTCCTCCTTTTAAGAACATAGATAAGTTATAAAAGCCCTCTTTGTGTAATTGAATCAGTTAGATGTGCATAAAATAAGTATGTAATGTTTATAGAAACATTTTCTCATTATAATAAAGGTGTCAGTTCCAAGTTTTCCAAATTATTAAAACTAATACAAAAAGAAACATATATTATAATTAACATGGTAACATAAGGTGTTGATAAAGAATTCACATTAATAATATAAGAGTCAACTGATGAAATATAATGGAGATAATGATGAAAAATAAAATGAAAAATTACAATGAAAATGAATGGAATTGACATAATTCATTATTAACACTCATCAAAATTAGAGAGATCACAGATGTCCATTTGAGTAAATCTGTCGTCTGAAACTGTAGAATATTTCTTAGAGGGACTCTAGCCCTAGGCATCAATCATTATTTAAAGTAATATCCATTTAGCACTGGGACACGGATCAATGGTTGCACACCTGACACTTACTTTAGAAACCCCAACACTTACTTTACAAATACATGACACTTACTTCACAGACCTCTACCACTTACTTTACAAACACTACCAATAACACTTATATAAGGAGCGAGACTTTTTTTAACTAAGATTCCTAACAACTCAATAGTATAATGTGGATAGCGTTTTCAATGGCGCCTGGCTCCCCCACTTCAATAGTAACAAAATTCTAAGGAAAGTATTCATAACAGAAGGAAAAATTTCAGAAGCAAAGTTGAAAACTTTCAAAAACTTTCAAAAACTGCCAAACATTTCCGATAGAAACTTCCAACACTGAAGTTCTCTTTTCTTGCTTACTTTATATTTCTCTATACCCTTATTATCACCAAAATAACCTCCATTCTTTCCTCTTATCGTGAATAAATTTTGAAGGCACAACACGTAATAATAATCCAAAACTGAATCCAAAATTGAATTCAAAATGTGAGAATGATAGCGACCGACACGTGGAAGATTCGCTTTGTTTACAAAGATCCCGATCAGGTGACGACTTAGAGCAACACTGATTGATGGAAATTGCTGTGACGTCACAAGCATTATTCTAGAATGAAATTTTTGAAAAGGAAAGATCGTATAATTGACATGGGTCTTGATATGGCATGTTCCTACACCGAATTATATTCCAGGCTAGGTGAATAATGAAACACGATAACGGACAGTGTCAATAGAGCTTAAAATAGGGTGACTTTGCCAAAGTTTCCAACCATGTTGGAGGTGATGCATAACTTGTTTCTTGAGTGAGTTGTCCGGGAATGACTTTTGTCCTGGAATCATTTGCCAAAGATCCTCTTTAGACAATTCATAAACCCAATGAGAAAGATATGCCACTTCATTTTGACAAGAAGTAGCGGACACACTGAGCCCAATGAAAAGAAATCAAATTGACAAAAAACATTAGAAACTAGTCTTAAAACAACATAGAACATATGTAAGACAAAGGTGACAGTATAACAACAAAAATTGACAAATGATAGTAGAAAGTTGTTCTAAAATCCTAATAAACAACAGGTAAGACAAAGCTGACAGAATCAGCAAACACTGTTAATGAACCCAAATATAAATGCTGTGTCTCATTTAAGACTGAAGGTGATTGGTATACGCTGATCCTGAACCCTGAGGTACAGTTGGCTCCATTTATTCCGGTATGCTTCTCGAGAAAATAAGGAGACGTCAGTGTACCGGAATGAAGGAAGACAACTGTACCAGCTTACTTTAAAGAGATCGCATATTCGTATCAGAAGTGATGATAGTTATTAATCAAATAGATTTCCTTGAAAATTGTAATTAGCTCTATTGAGAGGAGATATCAATTCTGAGCACCCACTATTGTTAATAATAATAATAATAATAATAATAATAATAATAATAATAATAATAATAATAATAATAATAATAAAGATGAGGATGATGATGATGATGATGATGATGATAATAATAATAATAATAATGATAATGAGAATTATGAAAATAATTACTGAAATCAAAAGAGAATTTATTTCTTATGGAAAATTAGAAAAAAATAACTAAAAAATCTAAATAAAGAGAAAAGGGAAAAATATATAATCAAGTTTTATCAACGAAAAAATGACGCCAAAAGAAGATAAAAGGAAACGTGTTAGAAACTACTGTAGATCTGGGAGCCACTGAATTTGACAACATTTAAAGATAGAAAACAATAAGAGAAACTCGAAAGTGAAATCTTAATGGAAATTCCTTCACAAACCAGAAAAGACGAAGAACCATTTATAAACAGCAAACCAATTCTCTCTTGCTGTTCTTGAAATTGAAATAAATATCTAAATAAAATAAGGAAAAATATGGCAAGTTGTTTTTTCCATTCTTGGAAAACAAAAGCTATTTGATGAGTCTCAGTTCTGAAGAATAAATTTGTTTCTGGTTCATTAAAATAAGAAGGAAAATCTGATAAGTTTTTCATTTTTTTTTATTCCTGGAAATAAAGATGGAGAAATGTGACATATTTCTATCTGAATTTCAAGGAAAAAAAAAAGATGAAAAAATCTGACAAGTTTTTATTCTGAATTCCAGGTAATCAGAATATATTTGATGAGTCCCAGTTCTAAAAGAAAAAAATATATATGTTTGTGGTTCATTTATTCGATAAAACAAAGTTTGATTGAAAAGAAAAAATCTATTAAACATTAATATCAAGATGTGTTCTAATAACTTCAGAGAGTAAGACCATTGAAAGAAATAGACTTATTAAATTAATATTTCTGCTGATTGCACTTCATCATTGTTTCAACATTCCTCATCTGAAGTAAAACTAATATTCCCTTTCAGACCACAAAAGAATAATTCAATATAAACCTCCGATCAGGATTTGAAATTTTGAGAATCATCTTATGTTCAAAGAAAATACATTTGAAATTCTGAATATTGTCTTCTCAAAAAAAAAAAAATAAATAAATAAATAAAAAATTTAAATTAAAATCGTCTTATTTAGAAATAATATATTTTGAAAATCACTTTACGTTCGAAAAGCAAATGGACAATTGACCTCATTGTTGCAATCTCGTCTATCAGAGCTGAGTAAATATTTTACTTTTCCGATATGGACTGAAATCTCTTGAGATTTCGAACAAAAAGAAATTTTGTGTCGAACAAGAAAATTCTGCTTCGAATATTAAACTCTATTGACTTTCTTGGTCTCATTTTAATTGCTGAACCTCTTGAAAATTTGACAAAATATTTCACAACGAGACAAACTTCCTATTCTCAAGTCACTCTTCAATACATTACAATTTCTACTATCGTTATGAACATCTAAAAGTGTCCCAATCGTGAGGGAACTTAAGAGCTACATAATTATATAACCATAAAGGCATACATGTACTTATATACTGTACATTAAAATGAATGGCAAAAGCAAGGGACAGTGACAATGCCCTAAAAGGACAATGTCTTAGAGACGGGCCATCGTTGAGATGTACCAAGGCAGTGAAACCCTTTTAAATGGAAGGTTTTTGGAATATATATATATATATATATATATATATATATAAATATATATGTATATGTATGCATATATATATATATATATATATATATCAAAAGGTATAAAGGTTGCTCATGAATGGCAGAGACAAGGAACAGCTACACTGCCTTAGCAGGAGAATACCCTAGAGATTTACATATATACATATGATCAGCGCCCAAGACCCCTCTCCATCAGGCTAGGACCAGGGACCGGGCTATGGCTGACTCAACAGGTAGCCCTATAGTCTCCCCAAACACCGCATCCTTAGCTCACAAGGATGGTGAGGTTGCAGACACTACAAGAAACTATCGAGCTCAAACAGGTCTCGAACACAAGTCCAGATGATCGCCAGGCAGAGACATTTCCGATAGGCTACCAAAAGTCCTTATCAAGCACAAAAAGGAGAAACGGGAAGAGCAGGGCCAGACAACAACAAAAATAAACAAACTTTAGCCATCAATCAATAAAATAAACAAAGTTTGAAAAAGTAAAGCAGTTCAAACCTTTGATGCTGAACATTTGAATTAGTCATAACAAACAGCCACAAATACTACATAACAAGATCCCACTAGACATCAGAAAGAAGAAACTGAAGAGTGTCTTGTTTTCTAAGTGCTTCCATAATGTGGATTTGCCAATTAATGCGAAATACATTCTGTGATAATCTAACCATCTAAGAATGTATACGACAAACTGATCTTGTAGGTCCCATAGGGGGCAGGGTTTCATTGTGCGATAGGAAAATAGACCTTGAAGTAGAAATAAACAAAAGTTCTTCAGAGAAAATTTGGTAAACAAAAACTGAAAGTGGCCTATTGTGATATTTTAAAAGCTTTCCTGTACGAAACGATGAGAATCCCTTCTAAAAGGTTGTTTTTTATCATAAAATTAAACTTCATAAATATAATGAAAGGCTTTGTGATAAGAGAATATTGTGTAAGGAGTAACTAACAGAGTAAATTTCGTGAAATGTGTAAAGGCAAGGTTCATTACACATAAGTCAGAATACCAAAGTCTTCATTTTTTTTTTCAAATAACCCTGAAAACGTCTAAATCGCCGATTTTTTAAAGTGACCTTGAATATTTGAAAATCTTTGATTTTATAGGTGACCTTAAAAATGTCAACATCTGTAGTTTTCAAGTGACCCTAGAAACTTCATTTTTTTTCTTCAAATAACCCTAAAAACTTTCATTTATTTTTTTTTATTTTTCATACGACCTTGAAAACTTTGTACCTAATGAGGGAAGGTAAAAATGTTATCAACGCTTTCAGATTTGTAATGATTTGCCAGATAGTTGAACAATTTGTCTTTGAGAGTAGTTGGTACATCGGACCACGTGAGTAGATGCAACATCTCTCTGCGTATAATATTGATATAAAGAGAATTTTTATATTTTTTAATGAACACCAAAAGGGATGAATAAAGCGTAAATCTATTATGTTATTGTAACTTTTCAATTCAATTACGAAAAAAAATGCCTCTGTACTAAGGTCTTCCACTGTCTTGGGTGAAAGTTCTCTTGCTTGAGGGTACACTCAGGTACACTATTCTATCTGTTTCCTTATTTTCTTTTCTCGCTTTGCTTTTTTCCCTGTTGGAGCATTTGGGCTTATAGCGTCCGGCTTTTCCCATCAAGGTTGTAACCTATAGTAATAATAACAACAATAAAATCTATAAATTAAAGATAAAAGAAGTGAAGGAGAGCTATTTCCGGATCCCCCTTCCAGATGAGCACAAGAGATGAGCTTTAATAAACTGATTGGAGATTGACTTGATCCCCTCCGCCTCTCCTAGATGAGAAGGAAATAGAAGTATTTCACTTACCAGAGATTTCCAATCACTCTTTCTTCTTTCTTTGAACTTCAAAAAATCAGAAATAAAGACATGAAAAACAATAAAGATTTTCTAATGAAATTCAGATTTTCCTAATAAAATTTACAGCCAAAAGATATACATAATTATCTGTTCATGAATTTTAAAAAGCTTATTGAAAGAATAAAAGATTTTTTTTCTTTTTTGCCTATTGGAAACGTCCCAGCAAGGGGATCTGGTGAACTTGTGTTCAAGTCCCGCTAAAGCTCGATATTTTCTTGTAGCGTCTTCAACCTCACCATCATTGTGAACTAAGGATGGGGGGGGGGGGGGGGGGGCGTTAGGTTGGGGGAACCTGCAGGTCTACCTGCTGAGTTTTAAGCAGCCATTGCCCGGCCCTCCCTGTTATTAGTTTGTTGCAGAGAGGGTTGGGGCTCTCATCATATGTATAGATAATCACTCTCTAGGGCATTGTCACTGTCGCTTGCCTCTGTCATTCAGGGGGGACCTATAAAACCTTTAAATAGTCCGTATCAAGTATTAGATAACATTTAAAAAGAAAACTAGACAGTTGTAGATTATTATTATTATTATTATTATTATTATTATTATTATTATTATTATTATTATTATTATTATTATTATAGAAAATGCTTAAAAAGACAAGACAGTTGTAGATTGAAGTTATTATAATTATTACAAGCTAAGCTACAACCTTAGTTAAAAAGAAATGGTCTCCAACAGAGAAAAATAGCCAAGTGAGGAAAGGGAATACGGAAATAAAGATATTACACAAGAAGTTATGAATGGTCAATATAGAGTATTAACAACATTAAAATACATTATATCAAATAATCTCAAATTTAAAGAAGATAAGGAAATGTAAAAGAAAATTCGTTCAAGCCGCCAAAGAAAAGTTTGAATTTTTGAGAATCTTAATCGGAAAATTAACTTCTCTTGTTTTTTTATTCTATTCAAGATAAACTTTTCTGTCATCGAAAAAGGCAGAATAACTTCCTCTCTTTTCCAACACAACCATTTTTTTTTCGAAAATAATAAAAGAAAAAAATGGTGTTTGTCTTTAGGAATTCGGACATTTTAATCAGACATTTTTTCTCTCAGCGGAAATTTGAAGATTCGAACTCCACCAGAAACGATCTTTGGATTTCTTTTATCTCTTTTTGCAAATTCCTCCTAAGAAAGAAGGATGAGGTAAGTGGAGTATGTGATCAAGAGGATGAATTTACTCATTTCCCGTTCAGTTAATGATCATAAGACTATATTAATCATTCATTAATTATCATGTAGTTTATTTATTCCCTCATTCCCTTTCGTCACTGGGCTATTTTTTCCTACTTTTCCAACTAGAGTTGTAACTTAGCTAATAATAATAATAATAATAATAATAATAATAATACTAATAATAATAATAATAATAATAATAATAATAATAATAATAATAATAAAAATAATAATAATGATAATGTACTTGGCTCTGGATATTGACGTTATAACATGAAGCCTGGAGTCTTTGACATCTAAAATGAGACGTGATTATTAATGATAAATTAATCGAACCAATTAAGACATTAAGATGAAAAATATATGGCAATTTTTAAATATATATGGGTTTGTTAAGAAATTACAATTCATACCTGTAATATCAATTATAGTAACAGTTATCGTTTTCTTTAAATGCAACACCAACCCACGCAACAACTTTGACTGTGACATTTGGAATGATGAAGAGGTTAATGACTATTTAGAGTGTGTTTTAAACGTCAAAACTTACAAAAAGGATTGACTATAATATTTTAGAAAGTAGGATCTTTCACAGATTGAAACTTGTAAATTCTTGAAATAAAATATAGAAATATTTATAATTTCCTTTTACAATCGGACAGACTTTGCAACGGCACAAAGATGCTATATGACATATAATACAATGATGCAAATAACCTTTAAAATTTTACGACATTTATTCATATCATATTGATAAGCATCTGGCAGACTTTTTGTTAACCCTCTAACAGTGTAGTTGGTATGTTATGAGAGAGAGAGAGAGAGAGAGAGAGAGAGAGAGAGAGAGAGAGAGAGAGAGGGGGATGTATATACACACGCACACGCACACACATGTATATATATATATATATATATATATATATATATTCATATATATATATATATATATATATATATATACATATATTCATATATATATATATATATATATATATGTATATATATATATATATATATATACATATATATATATATATATATATATATAAATATTTGTTTATCTATCTATCTCTCTCTCTCTCTCCTCTCTCTCTCTCTCTCTCTCTCTCTCTCCTCTCTCTCTCTCTCTCTCTCTCTCTCTCTCTCTCTCTCTCTCCTCTCTCTCTCTCTCTCTCTCTCTCTCTCTCTCTCTCTCTCTCTCTCTCTATATATATATATATATATATATATATGTATATCTATCTATCTATCTATACATACATATATATATATTTATATATATATATATATATATATATATATATACATATATATATATATATATATATATATATACATATAAATACACACATACACACACACACACATATATATATATATATATATATATATATACTTAATGTGAAGAGGTAATGGGAAAGGTCTAAAAGGATCCTTTATTATTATTATTACTATCCAAGCTACAACCCTAGTTGGAAAAGCAAGATGCTATAAGCCCAGGGGGCTCCAACAGGGGAAAAATAGCCCAGTGAGGAAAGGAAATAAGGAAATAAATAAATGAAGAGAACAAATTAACAATAAATAATTCTAAAAACAGTAACAATATCAAAACAAACATGTCATATATAAACTATTAACAGCATCAAAAACAAATATGTCATAAATAAACTAAAAAAAGACTTATGTCCGCCTGGTCAACAAAAAAAGCATTTGCTCCAACTTTGAACTTTTGAAGTTCTACTGATTCAACCACCAGATTAGGAAGATCATTCCACAACTTGGTAACAGCTGGAATAAAACTTCTAGAGTACTGCGTAGTATTGAGCCTCGTGATGGAGAAGGCCTGGCTATTAGAATTAACTGCCTGCCTAGTATTACGAACAGGATAGAATTGTCCAGGGAGATCTGAATGTAAAAGATGGTCAGAGTTATGAAAAATCTTATGCAACATGCATAATGAACTAATTGAACGACGGTGCCAGAGATTAATATCTAGATCAGGAATAAGAAATTTAATAGACCGTAAGTTTCTGTCCAACAAATTAAGATGAGAATCAGCAGCTGAAGACCAAACAGGAGAACAATACTCAAAACAAGGTAGAATGAAAGAATTAAAACACTTCTTCAGAATAGATTGATCACCGAAAATCTTGAAAGACTTTCTCAATAAGCCTATTTTTGGTGCAATTGAAGAAGACAGAGACCTTATATGTTTCTCAAAAGTAAATTTACTGTCGAGAATTACACCTAAAATTTTGAAAGAGTCATACATATTTAAAGAAACATTATCAATACTGAGATCCGGATGTTGAGGAGCCACCGTCCTTGACCTACTTACAATCATACTTTGAGTTTTGTTAGGATTCAACTTCATACCCCATAATTTGCACCATGCACTAATTCTAGCTAAATCTCTATTAAGGGATTCACCAACCCTATATCTACATTCAGGGGATGGAATTGATGCAAAGAGAGTAGCATCATCTGCATATGCAACAAGCTTGTTTTCTAGGCCAAACCACATGTCATGTGTATATAGTAAGAAAAGTAATGGGACAAGAACACTACCCTGTGGAACACCGGATATCACATTCCTATAATATATTTCCTTTAATTAAAAGGAAATA
>NC_090756.1:42255236-42262736 GCF_036898095.1 Palaemon carinicauda | reverse complement strand
ACTATAAAAAAGATACTTATGTCAGCCTGTTTAACAAAAAAAAAAAAATATTTGCTGTAAGTTTGAACTTTTAAGTTTTACAACTTCAACTACCCGATTAGGAAGACCATTCCACAACTTAGTCACAATTGGAATAAAACTCCTAGAGTACTGCGTAGTATTGAAACGTCTGATAAAGAAGGCTTGACTATAGAATTAACTTCATACCTATTATGGTACTGTCGGGGAAGATCTGAATGTAAAGGATGGTCAAAATTAAGAAAAATCTTATGCAACCTGCGTAATGAACTAATTGAACCACAGTGCCAGAGATTAATATCTACACCAGAAATAAGAAATCTGATAGACTGAAAGTTCCTGTCAAACAAATTAAGATGAGAATCAGCAGCTGAAGACCAGACAGGAGAGCGATACTTGAAACAAGGTAGAATGAACGAAGGAAATTACCTCTTCAGAATAAATTGATCACCGAAAATATTAATGTGTTTCTCAAACGTGAAATTATTATCGAGAATTGAAACTAAAATTTTAAAAGAGTTATACAGAGTTAAAGAAACATTATCAATGCTGAGATCTGGATGTTGAGAAGCCACTGTCCTTTATATACTTATAATCATAATTTAAGTTTTGTTAGGATTCATCTTTATGACCAATAAGCTGCACCATACACTAATTTTAGCTAAATCTCTATTAAGGGATTCACCAACCCCAGATCTACATTCAGGGGATGGAATTACTGCAAAACGAGTAGCATCATCTGCATATGCAACCACATGTCATGTGTATATAATAAGAAATGTAATGGGCCAAGAATAATACCCATTGGAACACCAGGTATCACATTCCTATGCTCACTATGGTGCCCATCAACAACAACTCTTTGAGACTTATTACTTAAAGATTCAGTAATGATGCTAAGGAACGACCCACCCACTCCCAACTGTTTAAGTTTGAAAATAAGGGCCTCATGATTAACACGGTCAAAGGCAGCACTAAAATCAAGGCCAATTCTAAGAACTTCCTTACCACAATCAAGGGATTTCTGTACGGCATTGGAAATTGTAAGAAGGGCATCACATGCTCCAAGGCCTTTACAAAAGTCAAATTGCAAACTAGGGAACATATGATTACTTTCAGCAGACCTATTAAGACGTTTTGCCAAAAGACGTTCAAAAACTTTAGATAATATGGGAGTTATGGAAATTGAGCGGTAATCAGCAGGATTAGAGCTACCACAAACATATTTACATAATAGAGTAACATTACCAATTCTCAAACAAGTACTAAAAACTCCTCCTCTTGCTAACTTTCCCAGAATAACAGATTTAACAGGAATTGTAAACATATATGTAAACAAGCGCTACAGTACATGAGCGTTAATAAAGAAATCGTAAACAAATCTGTAAACAACGGATAAAGTAGATCAGCGTCGACAAAGAAGTGTAAACATAACTTTAAACCTGAGATAAATCAGATGAGTGTCAAAAAAGGAATTATAGACATATCTTTAAACAAGGGATAACATTGATGTGTGTAGATAAGAATTTCTATTTGAGCGGAATATCTAAAGATGGAATAGATTTATTTCTATTTTTCTTGGTAGGAACGACATTATTATTAATTGATTCAATGTAGTTTCTATAAACCTCAATTATAGATGAATTATCAAAGGTCAGCCAAAGTTAATTATTTCCAGATGATCAACCAATGGATGTTATAATAAACCGCCATAGAAGATATTTGACCAAATCCTGCAAACAAAGAAAACAGATATAAACAAACAGATTGGCTTAACCAAAAACATAACCATCTTGAACGTAAATATGTATTTCGTTACGAATTCTTTTTAAGGCTTTTAATAATAAGCTATAAGTAGAAAGGCATTTATTTGGTGTTTAGAATCCGTTTCCTCCTTTTGCAGTAAAATATTGTAATCGGAGTCAATTGTTCTCTTCTGACATTTCTCTGACGGTATATTTGCAAATCTGCAAAAGCCTTGTAGTATACAGTTCCATTGCAGAGGTAGCCCCGTGCATCGTTTAGGCTATGTTTTGTTGAAATGTGAGCTTTTATTACGGTTTTAAAAAGACTTACAAGAGTGCAAAGTCAATATACGAAATCTTCCAACAATATCGCCATGTTTTTTTTTTTTTTTTTTTGACATCAGTGAAATCCCTTATAATCTTCCTAACTTCTTAGAAATGTTTTCAACTTTGACAAGCCTCTGATGAGAGAGAGAGAGAGAGAGAGAGAGAGAGAGAGAGAGAGAGAGAGAGAGAGAGAGAGAAGGTTGATGAAGTATATTCATTTAACATGACATTCTTCGGTCAGTTTTGCTGGTGTAAGAGAATTTATAATACAAGGCACGATATTCGCAGAGTTCGCTGGCACATTTAATATTCTCTCTCACATCAAAATGTTTAAATATTCTCGCGAGAAAAGAGAAACTTCCAATAGAAATGAAAAAAAGAGAAAGAACCGAGACTTTTTAAGAGTAAATCAATCTAAGTGTTTCTCAATTAGAGTATCTCTCTCTCTCTCTCTCTCTCTCTCTCTCTCTCTCTCTCTCTCTCTCTCAATGTGGTATTTTCTTTACATGAAAAATATACTTCCAGTGGATGTAGTGTACAGTAAGACTGTAAACGATTTCAAGAATAAGTTAGGCAAATTCACAGAAACTCTCTAAACGTTTAAAATAATTCTTTCCACCTGCAGATGGAGCCTCTGTGGATGGACTAAAAAGACTTTGAGACATCCGAAATCCTTGTAACTCCTTATAAGTCCTTGCAGCTCTCCTTATCAAAATATATCCTATTATAACATACTTATAATAACATATCATAACATACTCTAATTGAAAAAGCGTGCTCTCTCTCTCTCTCTCTCTCTCTCTCTCTCTCTCTCTCTCTCTCTTACACTGTCTTCTCGTCGTAAGTCGTCCACACTTCGCCCAACCCTCTGGGAAACATTAAAAGTTGTTTTTGCTTCACTCTCTCACAGTTAACAAATCGGATCGTTGCATCATTGTGCCCAGAGTTTTCACATCCACATTTACCATTAAAGTTTACTGATCTTAAATGATCGCTAAAAAATCCGAACCTTGAAGACATTCGACCGAACGTCGATTTTAGGAAGACTTCCTTCACAAAGAAGAGCTCCAGGTTGCTGGTTTGTGATTGGTCCACGAGAGAGGGGATCGTCCAATGATAGCCAGAATTTAGGAGTGCTAAGGTGGATACAAAAACATGCTTAGAGAGAGAGAGAGAGAGAGAGAGAGAGAGAGAGAGAGAGAGAGAGAGAGAGAGAGAGAGAGAGAGATAACTGTTTGTATAAGATTAAAGAGAGTGATACTGTAAGAGCTCCTCAAAATAAACTCTAATATTCTTGTTCACGACTTTTCATGCAATTTTATGTTGATGTTTTTCCTTTTTTATTTTAGTTTCATGCCAAAACATGTACCGAAAATGGAACTTTTCTACTAGGGAAAATCATACAGGAATTTTCACTGTTTGCATTTATTCCAATCTAATAAACTGGTCAAGATTATTCCTTTTTTTTTTTCATTTAGGCCTTTTACCTATCTTTTAATGTCATTCATTTTACATTGATGAAAGTTTTTAGCAAGGTCATCTAAAGTAGTTGTTTGATATGTTAACTTGCCAAATGACACCATTTATTTCGTTATTTACTTTTTTACAGTTCAGCATTTAAGGAAAAATATTGAAATGACAAAACGTAAATAAAAAGAAAAAAAAATCGAGAATAAATCACAAATGTGTTTGGAAGTTTATTTCATGCAATAATCAACTTGAAATATTAAATGTCTGAGAAGATCCTATTGAAAACGCCCCTTCCTGGCGAACTGTTGGATCCGCGTTCGAGACCTTCGATGGTTTCTAGTAGTGTCTGCAACCTCATCATCCTTGTAAGGTTGGGATGGAGGGTGAGGTTTGGGAAAACCTATTGATCTACCTTGCTGAGTTATCAGCAGCCATTTCCCGATCTTTCATGGTCCTAGCTTAGGTGGAGGAGGTCTTGGGCTTTGATCATATGGTTATATGGGTCAGTCACTAGGTCATTGTCCCTGTCCCTTGCCTCTTCCATTCATGAGCGACCATTAAAACCTCTAAACAAATCCTGAAACCATTTTTTACGTTAATAATCGTCTTAACCAATTAGATCCTTTAAGGCACTTTGGCTTATTCTGATCCTAATTGTTTAGAGGCTATTTATAGTCGCCGTAAAGAATTCAGGTGAAATCAGTCCTGCCTCCTGATGACGTCATAGCCAATCATGTCTCCCACGTCAGCAGCGGTCACAACACATCCTCTTAAATATTTCAAACTATACTAACTTCTAATCACTTTAAGGGGATATGTTGTGATCACTGTTAATGCCGGAGACAACATGATTGGCTATGACGTCATTATGGGGTGGGGCTTATTTCGGCCAGAATCACTGCGGCAACTATAGTGAAGTATTACCTTTCATGGAATAATGAAAAAACAAAGCAAAATCTAAGCCCTTCATATTCTTAGGATAATATGTAATTTTCCTGAAAAATTGGGAATGTTTTTTTCCATAAATTAATCTATTATAATTCTATTTGAACATATAGTTAGAAAAAAATGTAATGTCTTTTAACTTCAATATACATTCTCCTTAAGAAAGTACATCCTTCTCCTAAAAATAGCAATGGTTTCAATATCCACATATTGATCAATTGAAATTCTCTTTACGTATATAGTTTTCAAACAAATGTAATATCTTTCACCCTCAATTTATATATACATCTATTGCATATTTATTTTCATTCTGCCTCTCACCTTAAAAAAAATAAAAATAAAAAAAGGGTAAAGGTAAAAGGTGTCTGGTTTCAGTTACAGTTTCATCAGAATATATCTTCACCAGAACTGTGGTGCCCAACCACATCAGTATCCTTACCAGTAAACAGCTTAAACTCACGATCCCGGGCTGGGATCGATCTGCTTTCTATGTAAATGGTACACGAACACATTTCTAATTTAATATTTTACATTTTTAGTGCCATAAAAATGTCCTCTTTTACACAATTTCCACATTGTAAATATACAATACATCTCATTTATCAATTAAGAAAAACAATTAAAAATTCCTATCTAGCAATTAAGAGACCAATTAACTCTTCGTTCGAATATCCATTTAATAACGAGAAAAATTTCTGATGTACAATTCTGTGTAATTGGTTGTGATCAGAAGAAAATTGTTTTAAAGATCAAATGGGAAAAACGTCGGCCTCAAATCAGGGTTAATTTGTTCGACTGATTCAAAGCTCAAAATTGTATTATCCTCAATGTTCATCAGTCTTTTATAAAAAAAAAAAAAAGTTGATATTACTTTTATTATTATCAATTTTCTATATATTTCAAGTAGTAGTAGTAGTAGCAGTAGTAGTAGTAGTAGTAGTAGTAGTAGTAGATTTAATTAGAGAAGCAGGTATCTACTGATCCTCACGAAGAAGAGCTGCAGGGTACTGGTCTGTGATTGGTCCACTAGAGATAGAATCAGCCAATAAGAGCCCGTCTTTAGGAGTGTTAAGGTGGATACAAAAACATGCTTAGAGAGAGAGAGAGAGAGAGAGAGAGAGAGAGAGAGAGAGAGAGAGAGAGAGAGAGAGCTGAAAAATAAAGATTGGAAGAAAATATCAGAATATGAAAATCAAGAATAACCAATTTAGCAATAAATTTATAAGTAATCTTAGTAAACAGAATCCTTAAAAGGGATGCTATGAAATCTCATCTTCAACTTTACCGTAGTACTAGAATTCCTAATATTGTTTCTAAGACAGTAAATAATAGTAAAGCTCGGAAAGCTGGTAGACAACGCATTCAACCGTTTTAGTTGAGTGCGTCGCCAACAGATGACGTTAGTCAAACTCGGGCTTTAGTTTGCTGGCAACAGGACAGTCGGACAGTTCTGTGTTCAATAATGAGACTTCTAAAAGTTTCTGATTACGAAGAAGGTTTTGATCTAGGCTTGAGGTAAATGTGTGGTTTAGCTCTAAGGTATTTTGACCAGCAAAGAGATGTGACCTAGATACAAACTTCTTGAGATTAGAACTTGAGATTCTGGTGATCGATTTTTGAAGGTTTTGAATTGTTGATTTGGGATTTTAAAGATAACAAATCATCTTATTGAAACTATGAACCTAAAAAAGATACCCTGTTTCTCTAACAAATAACAACAAATACAACAGTGACTAGTCCACTGCGAGGCAAAGGCCTCAGACATGTCTTTAGTCATGGCTGGGGTTTGGTCAGTTTCACCACCACGCTGGCCAGCTAAAGACTGGTGATGGTAGGATATCTTAATCTGATTGCTCACAGCAAACCAACCTTGTATGGGTGACCATGACTAATAAAGCTTTTCTGGTCATGGTGATTCACAAACCCTTGCACGATGTTAAGGTATCCCCACTCAGAAACGGGTTTCTGTAAAGATCATAATATATATATTAAACATGTGTGATTTTCACTCATGACAGCCTGTCGGAAAAAACACCTTCCTCTTTTTTGGGTAAAAGTGGAAAAGAGATTACATTTATTTCCGGTGGAAGACCAAATCTTTTTAATTTCATGAAATATTTCACAATCTCAGAGAAAACTACTTTTTCTCCTCTCATGCCAGGTTGAACATGGCATTTAAATTCATTCTCTTACACTTACAGGGTTGGCTTGAAAGTTTTCTTTTTTTTTATCTAAATTCAAGAATTACTGAAGTTGCTGACATAAGAAAACTTTTTTTCAGGTGAGTTTTCTTTTAGTCTCCGAATATATTTCATTTCCATTTTAGTTTATCTTACTTTATCTTATTTTGATTGTTCATTACTTCTCATATAGTTTATCTATTTTCTTATTTCCTTCCATCACTAGGCTATTTTCCCCTGTTAGAGCATTTGGGCTTTTGGCCTATAGTATCTTGCTTTAAAAACTTGGGTTATAGCTTAGCTTATAATAATAATAATAAATAATAATAATAATAATAATAATAATAATAATAATAATAATAATAAGGATGATGATAATAATAATAATAATAATAATAATAATAGTAATAATGATTATTATTATTATTATTATTATTATTATTATTAGATTTTGAAAGGATACCAGGTGTTTTTCGTATTAAGTTTATTTACCTGCTCATACAGCGGATGCCTTTGATAGAATGCATTAGGGAGGGTGCATCAGGCAACCGACCCCTTAATGTAAGGCTATCGGTGGGAAAGAATAAGAAGACATTTAGCTATATTATTTAACTCCTTCAGCATTATTGATATTGATTACACTTCTTAAATTAGTATTGATATAACAACACAATTAATTCGAGGTTATTTAAGGAATTAATGGCCTAATCAGTCGTCAACAACACCACATTTTTTGCTCATATGTTTGGTCGGAATGAGGAGCACAGAAGGACAGACGAGACAACGATGAGATGAGTTTAGCCAGAACTCTCAAA
>NC_090756.1:42245236-42250236 GCF_036898095.1 Palaemon carinicauda | reverse complement strand
GCCACTTTTCGTTTTGTTTTGTTATGATTCTAAATACGTGTGATGTTAACAGCCTCGTGGCTTTTATATTACTGTGTATATATTAAGTTTAGATTATAAACATAGGTAGGAGATTAAGTGTTTTCTCCCTGTTACTCTTCGCCTTCCTTCACAACCTCTTTAGTTATAGGTATTGGTTATTTTACTCATTTTGATCTGGCCAGTTATATTATATATTTTGACGTATTTTCATTCATGTGTTTCTCTCTATTAGTTCTGTTTAGGGTTTAGTTCTTAGTAGTTAGGAATCCCAAGGGATTATTCAAGTTCTAGAGTTTGTCCTTTGAAGTCATAAGGTTGACTTTGATTATTTGTGTTTGTTAATAAATATTGTTGAGTTTTCTTGAGTGTTTTCGTCTCCATTGGCCATCTCTTGTTGGATAGTATGTAACAACACTGAGTGTACATCCTTTAGTGCAGACAAACATGCACCACGGCCCAACAAGGGTCGTAATACTACCCAACGACGGACTTTACCATGTGGATATGAGAGCAGAACGACTACAACCATTGAAAAAGAAACAGTGCAAGGAGAATCCCCAAAATTACAGAGTGGAGGACAGATACAGCCATCTTACAAGAACCGCCATATCCAGAACATCTACTGTAAGAAGAAGAAACCAGCCCAGCTAAACTATAGTGTTAAGTGGCCGTGAAGTAGACTAAATTTATTTAACTAGATACTGCTTGTATGTGCTTAAAGGTACGAAGTTGATAAGTCATTTATTCTTGGACCTTTACTTGTTCCTGTGGAAGTGTTGTATCCAAGAATGATAGAATCAAGCAAACTAATATTCTAATGCATATCTCTACCCTGAAAGACCTGATAGCTGTTCAAGTAACATCTACATCCCCCCCCCCTACCATCGTTATATCTGTGGTTATTTAGATGTTGGTTCTTCGATTACACCTTATTACTGACCCATCGAAGTAAGAGGACCAAGGGTGAGCATTTACTTTATAAATGAAAATGGTTTTGGATTATGATAAAATAAGGACAATTAGATTCATACACCTTTTAGTGGGGAGAGAGAGAGAGAGAGAGAGAGAGAGAGAGAGAGAGAGAGAGAGAGAGAGAGAGAGAGAGAGAGAGAGAGAACATATAATATATATATACATATACATATACATATACATGTATTATATATTATACATTATATATTATATATTATATATTATATATTATGTATTATGTATTATGTATTATGTATTATGTATTATGTATTACATTCCTTGTAACGTTAATTCACGTGTGATGTTTATGTGAAAACTGTCCAAGAGGCAGATACCAAGAGATGGCGTTCACAGGAAAGTGTCTTTGAACAAAGTCCCAACAAGATAATTACTCAAAGTTTTGGTCTCAACGACTCAAGTAAGACCATTAGCTCCTTGCAACGACATTATTTGGTCTCATAAACTTTATTCATTTTCTGTCGCTCAGGAAATAAATGACATTAAGATATTAAAGAAATTTCTTCTCGCAAGTTTCAACCTTTGACAGGACGAGGGGAGAAGATGATAAAGATCAGTGGATTAAGATGTTATTATTATTATAATTATTATTATTATTATTATAATTATTATTATTATTATTATTATTATTATTATTACCTAAATCACAACACTAGTTAATAAAGGTGGAGGCTATAAGCCTAAAGACCACAACAGGAAAAATAGCCCAGTGAGTTAAGGAAATATGGAAATAAAAAGCAATACGAAAATAAGATAATAGAGAAGCAATGAACAACTAATATAAAATATTTTAAGAACAGTAACATCATTAAAATAGATATTTCATATATAAACTATAAAAAAGAGGAAAACAAATAAGATGGAACAGTGTGTCCGGGTGTATCGTCAAGCAAGAGAAAACTCAACACAGTGGATGACCACGGCACATTGGCTATGGCACTACCCAAGACTTGAGAACAATGGCTTTATAGGTAATAGAAAGTAAATTCTGTGTGAGGAAATTATAATGTAAAATGTTTATACTTACCAAAAAATCAGGGTAATTGATAAATTAACCTTTGTTGGTTTCGGAAAATATTTAAGTTACTTGTTATTAAAGATAGTAATTGATTTCTTAACCCTAAGGTTATTTCTAAAGATACGAATTTTCTTTTATTTCTTTTAACTATCTTTTACATTTTTAGATAATTTGTATGAAATAAAATCTTTAGTCTCTCTCTCTCTCTCTCTCTCTCTCTCTCTCTCTCTCTCTCTCTCTCTCTCTCTCTCTCTCTCTCTCCTGCTTCTTTTTATCTTAGTTAGAAAATAAAATCTCTTCCTACACAGAATACACCTTTGCCTTAAAGAGTTGCAGCTTATGGCAGAATACGTGTAATCATTTTAACAATTTCATAAATACAGGAAATTAAACGTGACAAGTTCGTTTTTACTTGATGTATTTTTACCACAATTTAAGAAATTAAAATTTTCTTTAATATTCTCTATTTCATTTTCTCTAAACTCTAAAAGATAGGTTATTTCTTTTCAAATACATTACTTATTAATATCTAATTACACGGCTTCAGTACACACTTCAATTATATTATCACAAGAGGACATCTGCCTAATTTTACATCCAGAAGTTTAAACTTGTAGCGAATGTTTTTATGTTGAATAGGCTGACATATCTATATGATATATATATTTTAATATTGTTACTCTTCCTAAAATGTTATTTTATTTCATCATTATTTCTCATATAGTTTATTTATTCACTTTGCTCACTGGGCTATTCTTTCCTGTTGGAGCCCTTGTGTTTATAGCCGCCTGTTTTTCCAACTAGGGTTGTAGCTTAGCTATTAATAATCATAATAGTAGTAATAATAATGATGAAGTTTTATTCCAGCTGTGACCATGTTGTGGAATGATCTTCCTAATCGGGTAGTTGAATCAGTGAAACTTTAAAAGTTCAAGCTTTCAGCAAATGTTTTTAATGCTTAACAGGCTGACAAAATTCTCTTTTTATAGTTTATATGTGCAAGCACTGAACATCCTAATAATGTTTGAAATGTTGATTCCTCAGTGATATGATGAAATATTAATAGTTTTGAGAAGGAAAATAGTCATATATTACAATGTACCTTTAACAAACGATTCTACAGATTATGGTAAAGATTAGCAAAAATTCTTTTGTGAAATTTATTCGCAATTATAAGGTGAGAGTAACAAAAGTCGTTAATTTAAATTTAATATTTCTGTAACTGCAAAAAAAAAAGTGCTCTGGACATCCCAATAATGTTTGGAATAATGATTCTTTAAAAATGTGATGAAATATTAAAAGTTTTCAAAAGGAAAATAGTCTTATATTACAATATACCTTTAACAAATGATTCTGTCTAAAACGTATATTATATTAATAAAATTTCCTGACAGAAGCGTATATTCATCATTATAAGAGAATCTGGATTTATGATAAGGTTTTACCATTTATTCGAATACATTACTGATCGACGTTACCTTTTCTTTGCTTATTCAAATAAGGTCATATTTTTTCTTCATTTAAAGGTTTTAAAGGCCGCTTATGAATGGCAGAATCAAGGAAATTTCCTAGTCTGACCATATATACATATGATCAACGCCCAAGCGCCTCTCCATCCAAGCTAAGACCAAGGAGGGCCAGGCAATGGTTGATGATGACTCAGGAGGTAGAACTATGGGCTCCCGGAAACTACACATACTTAGCTCACAAGGATGGTAAGGTTGCAGATACTAAAGGAACTAACGAGTTTGAGCAGGAATCGAGCCCCAGTCTGGCGATCCCCAGGCAGGGGTGTTTGTTTAGACAGAATTTATCAATATATAAAGATGATATTTTTCCCCTCTTAGTTTCAAGAATATCTGTCTACACAGAGTAGGTTTCTTTATATCCGTTATAATTAAGTTAAACTAACAATAGTTTTCTCACTGGATTTGGGAGGAATGATTTAGTTTTAATTTACAGATGAAGGAGTGAGAGTAGGTCTGCTATATTATTAGTAATATAATTATTTATTCTCATATTAAGTTATTGAGAAAAAATATGATTACTACAAGATATGATTATGTTTATTGTTACCTTGCCGGCTGGGAAACAGCTAACACAGGGTTGAGACTTAATTTTAGGGTAGGTTGAGTACACAGCTCCTAGGTTAGGTTAGGTAGTGTTCAACTTGTGTCTGGTCTCCCTTCTAAATTGTGGGTTTTCACCCATAGCTTTTGAAATTTTATAACGTCTAAAATTTGAAGATTATGGTCCCCCCCCCCCCCCCCACAATCGTTCGCAGCATAACATTCCAAAATACCAATATACACACCCAGTAATAATTATTTTCTTCATAAGGAATATTGTGCTACGGTAAATATATACCCACATTATAATTACTTACCAGGTTCGTTGCAATCAACTACAAAAGGTTCAAAGTCACTTCTATAAACCTTAATAAAAAGCAATGCGAATTCAATCTGCCGAATAAAAGCCAAATATACTCTTATAACGTTTTGATATTGAAGTAACAGGAAATCAGAAAATACATTTTATGTATCCTTGCGCAAATACCTCTTTACGCACCAGACTCCGTCTCTTCATCCTATCAAGATCCTGACTGATAAACTGAATCTAGCCAATAAAAACCTTCCACAAAATGATAAAACGTAGCAATTGGGTAAAAGAGAGAATAAAGTAGAGAAACAGAGTTTCTCAAACAAGGAAATTGATCCTGTGATGAAAGACGAGATCTTCATCGGAAACCCTTCTTGAACTTTGGTCTTCTCTAAGCTTTGGTAACTTCAAGTGACTTTTGATCAAGTCTATAGAAATCAACACTGACTTTTTTTTTTTTTTAGTTTTCCTTATAGATTTTTTTTTTCAGAATTTATATGGAGCAGATCTAATCTAACGTTTTTGCTGATCTTAAGATATTGTATATTAATTGTTCATTACTTCTCTTATAGTTTATTTATTTCCTTATTTC
>NC_090756.1:42227736-42240236 GCF_036898095.1 Palaemon carinicauda | reverse complement strand
CAAATATATAGTACGAAGCTGTTCATATAATACGGACCAAGATATTATGTCTAATAAATGTTGTAATGTTGCAATACTTAATTCACGTGTCAACTGCAACGTGACCTCTTGAATATGCTGGAAAATGATTTCAAAATTGAGAAATGATATTGCGTTTCAAATTTCTTGTTGACACTGATATGTTACTCTTATAAAACTTTGAATTTTTCATATCAGTGTAATATGATATTCAGGATATGTTTTTGTTGTATTACTCATAAAACGTTCTAGTAAAACCATGAAACGTATCCGCTTTGAAGAATGATAAAATAATATAAAAGTGAATAGATATACGAGACTTTTTATTCTCAAGTTTTATCTTACCACTTTTCATATGTAACAAGACACGATTTCTTCAATTGTTTCTTTCAAGTGATTATCTTCTATAGCCTTTTCTCTATAAGTCAATTTGCGATATCTTTTTACCTAAGAACATTTTCAAAGGGTCTTTCCTTCCGTTCAATTTGTTTCCAAGACTGTCAAGTTATACCACCGTATAATAATAATAATAATAATAATAATAATAATAATAATAATAATAATAATAATAATAATAATAATAATTAATAATTAAAAATTAATAATCAATAATTGATATTATTATTAATATTAATATTAATATTAATATTAATATTAATATTAATATTAATATTAGTATTAGTATTAGTATTAGTATTAATATGAATATTAATAGTGATATTAATATTGATATTACTATTAATATTAATAATGATAATAATAAGTAGCGGAACCTGTGTAAATTACACGAAATGATATTTTCAATACTAATTATCTTGTTCCTAACCTATACATGTTTGAATAAAATGTCCGGAGATTTATATTATAATCTAAGTTATGGAAATTGATAGAACTCAATTTTTTGTCTAATATTTAAAAAAAAGTCAGGTGTAAAGACAAAATTGGGAAAACTATATAAGATGTGCTTTCGTTAAGCACTCAAAGTCTAATGGGAATTTGTAAGAGTATACCATGAAATTATTTCCATTTTCTTTAAAGCATGAATTTCTAAAAGTATACCATGAAGTTATTTCCGTTTTCTTTAAAGCGTGACTCACAAAATAAATAAAACACACTATCGTATTAATATAATAATAATAATAATATTAATAATTATAATATCAAAAAGCTAAATGCAAGAAAGAATTAGAGCTAAATAAAATAATGCAAATGATCCTTCAATAAAAAATTGGAAGTTGAAAATGAGCAAAGTTATACCTAGACGAATTACGTAAAAAACATTGCTTTTGTGCCTTATCTGGCATTATTCCTATCCTAGTTTTCATCTTTGCCGTTACGCACAATTTGGTCTTGTTAGAGAAAAGTTAGGTTTTGCAAGGGTTGGTTAGAGTGGATCAGCATCAGTTAGGGTGAGTTAGGTCAGGTTTGGTTACTTTACGTTGAGTCAGGTTTGGTTAGGTCAGGTTGGGTTGGGTTAGGTTATGTTAAGTTAGGTTTAGTCAGGTTGGGTTAGGTTGGGTCAGAATTGGTTTGGTTAGGTTAGATTAGGTTAGGTTGGGTCAGATTTGGTTAGGTTAGGTTAGATTAAGTTAGGTTGGGTCATGATATGTTAGGTTGGGTCAGGATATGTTAGGTTGGGTCACGATATGTTAGGTTGGGTCAGGTTGGGTTGGGTTAGGTTATGTTAGGTTAGGTTAGGGTTAGGTTTGGTTAGGTTAGGTTTTGTTAGGTTGGGTTGGGTTGGATATATTAAGTTAGGTCAGATTTGATAAGGTTAGGTAAGGTTGAGTCAGGTCTGGTTAGGTTAGGTTATGTTAGGCTAGGTTTGATTAGTTTAAGTTCGGTTGGATTGGATTAGGTAAGTTGGGTCAGATGTGGTTAAGTTAAGTTTTGTTGGGTTGGGTTTCATTAGGTTGGGATAGATTTGGTAAGTTAGGTTAGATTAAGCCAGGTCTGGTAAGGTTACGTAAGATTGGACCTAGTAAGATTAGGGTGGATTCGGTTAGGTTGGTTACGTTAGGTTGGGTTAGATTTATTTAGGTAACGTTAGGTAGAATTAGGTCTAGTTAAGTTTGGTCATATAAGGCTGGGTCATATTAAGTTAGGTCATGTTGGGTTGGGTCAGGTTAGTTAGGTTAGGTTGGGTTAGGTTTAGTTAAATAATGTTAGGTTGAATCAAGTCTGGTTAAGTTAGGTCATGTTTGGTTGGGTCAGGTTAAGTTAGGTTGGGTTTGGTCAGGTTTGCTTACGTTAGATTATTTTAGGTTGGATTAGATTGGGTTGGGTCAAATTTGGTTAGGCTTGGTTAAGTTGAGTCATGTTTGGTTAGGTTATGTTAGGTTGGATCAGGTATCAATACGAAGGAAGTTATTCATTACCGATTGATCTGGTTTCATCATAGTTAGTATATTAATATTATTGAGAAAATAAAATTCTGGCTTTTCATTAGAGAAGTATCAAGGGAGTAAAACCATTTCAAATGGAAGGGTTTTGAAATAGTAGAGATATCAAAAGGTTTAAAGGTTACTCATGACTGGCAGAGGCAAGAGACAGTGACATTGCCCTAGCAGGTAAGACAATGTCCTGGAGATTGACCATATACACATATGATCAGTGGCTAAGCCCCATCTCCAACCAAGCCCGGCAATGGCTACTGATGACTCAGCAGTTTGGCCTATAGGCTTCCCCAAACACACCATCCTTAGCTCACAAGGGATGGTGTGGTTGCAGACACTCCAAGAAACTATCGAGTTTTAGCGGGCTTGAACCCCGTTCCAACGATTGCCAGGCAGGGACGTGTCAAATAGGATTAGAGCAGTGATAAAATATATTTAATGAGTTGTTATATTTTTTCACTTGTATATAAGTCTAACCTAACCCCATTTCTGTGTATGCGATTTTCTCCTTTTATGAAGATAGATAATTATAAAAGCCTTTTTTTAAGTATTTAAATCACTTAAATATGCATAAAATAAATATGTATTTTGTATAGAAATATTTTCTCATCACAATAAAGGTGATGTATTTTGTATAGAAATATTTTCTCATCACAATAAAGGTGTCAGTTCCCGGATGCTCCCTCCATGTTTTCAAAATTATTATAATTAATTCAATAATAATTGATGCAAAAGAAAACATGGGTTATAATTGACATAATGGCATAAGGTGTAGTAAACAAAATTTCACATTAATAATATAGTTGTAAGTTGCCTGATTCGTCCTCAAATAAATACTACGAAATACTAAAAAAACCTGGTGGAATATAATGAACCTGATGAATAAGAAAATGAAAATGAATGAAAAGGGAAAAAATTCATTAATAACACTCACCAAAATTAGAATGATCACAGGTCTCCATTGTTGTAAATCAGTCTTCTGAAATTATAAAGTATCCAATAAGGGGAGTCTAGCCCTAGGCATCAATCAAAATCGAGGGGCCCATCAATATTTAAGAGAAAAAAAATCTGTTTAACAGTGGGACAAGGACCAGGCTTGGACTTCTAACACTTACTTTACAAACCCCTACCGCTTACTTTACAAACACCTGACATTTACTTTACAAATACCAGACTCTTTACAAATCTCTACCATTTACTTTACAGACACTTGACACTTACTTTACAAACACCTACCACTTACTTTATTAACACATGAACTTACTTTAAACCTGACACTTACTTTACAAACCCCTACCACTTACTTTACAAAGGCCAAACACTTACTATACAAATTCCTAACACGTACTTTACAAATAAATTACACTTACTTCACAAACACCTGACACTTACTTTACAAACACATGGCACTTACTTTACAAACACATGGCACTTACTTTACAAACCCCTACCACTTACTTTAAAAACACCTAACACTTACTTTACATACCCCTACCACTTGCTTTATAAACACATGCCCCTTACTTTACAAAACTTTTCCACTTAATTTACAAATACCTGACACTTAATTTACAAACACCTACCACTTAATTTACAAATACCTGACTCTTAATTTATATACCCCTACCACTTACTTAAAAAATGCCTGACACTTGCTTTAAAAACCCCTACCACTTACTTTACAAACCTTCACCACTTACTTTACAAAGAATTGACAATTACTTTACAAACACTACCAACGACACTTATATAAGGAGCGAACCTTTTTTTTTTACCAACATTCCTAACAACACTTCACTCAATAGAATAATGTGGTTGCCCCCTTCAATGGCATAAGGCTCCCCCGTTTTAATAGTAACAGAATCCTAAAGGCAGCTATTAACAACAGGAGAAACTTCATAACTAAACTTGAAAACATTCGAAAACGGCCATACATTTCCCAAAGAAGTTAAGTTTTTTTTTTTTTTTTTTGGGGGGGGCGGCTTATTTTCTATTATCTTTACCCTTATTATGACTAAAATAACTCTGATGCTTTCCACTCATCGTGGATAAGGTTTGAAGGCCCAAAACGAAATAATAATCCAAAAATTCATCCAAAATATGAGGATGATATCGACCGACACGTGAAAGATTTGCTTCGTCTACGAAGATCCCGATCAGCTGACGATGTAGAGCGACGCTGATTGGTGGAAATTGCTGACGTCACAAGCATTATTCTTGCATGAAATCTCTCAAAAGAAGAGATCGTATAGTTAGCGTGGTTCTGGATAAAGTATGTTCCTATACCAAATTAGATATTAGGATCTACGAATAATGAAACACGATAACGGAGTGACAATAGAGCTTAAAATAGGACGACTTTGCCAAATTTTCCGAGCATGTTGTAGGCAATGTATAGCTTGTTTATTTGGTGAGTTGTCCGGGATTGACTTCTGTCCTGGAATCATTTGCCAAAGAACCTCTTTAGACAATTCATAAACCCCCAGAGACAGACATGCCACAGAATTTTGAATAGAAATACCGAACACACTGAGCCCAACGAAAAGAGCTAAAATTGACAAAGAACATGAGAAACTAATCTTAAAACAAAAGTAAAATAGCCTATATGTAAGAAAAAGGTGACACAGTATACCAACAAAAATTGACAAAGGACAGTAACAGCTTACCCTAAAACCTTAATAAACAATACTTCATGTACGACAAAGGTGACACAGTGTAACAACAAAAATTAACAAAGAACATTTGAAACTAGTCTTAAAACAAAAATAAGATATATGTGATACACAGGTGAGGTGACACATTATACCGACAAACATGACACAGTATACCAACAAAAAATAACAAAGGCCAGTAGAAACTAGTGTTAAAACAAAAAATAAAATATGTTTATGACAAAGGTCACACAGTATAAAAAAAATGACAAAGAACAGTAGAAACTTATCCTAAAACCATAAAAAACAATATGTCACACAAAGCTGACACAGATTCAGCAAACACTGTTGACGAACCAAAAAATAAATGTCACTTAAAACTGCCTGTGGACTAATAATAATAATAATAATACTAAAAGTAATAATAATAATAATAATAATAATAATAATAATAATAATAATAATAATGATGATGATAATAATAATAATAATAATAATAATAATAATAATAATAATAATAATAATATTGATGATAACGATGATGATAATAAAAATAATGATAATGAGGATTATGATGAGTAATGACCGAAATTAAAAGTGAAATTATAAAAAAAATAGAAAAAAGATGAAAAGGAAAAATATAGATTAAAGTTTTATTAAGAAAAATATATGACCAAAAAAAAAAATAATAAAAGAAAACGTGGTCAGAAACTAGGTCTTGGACACACTGAATTTGACAACCTTAAAAGATCGAAATTAATAAGAGAAATTCGAAAGTGGAATCTTATTTGAAATACCTTCACTAACTAGAAAAGACGCAGAACGATTTATCAAGAGCAAACCAATTCTCTCTTTCTGTTCATGGAATTGAAATAAATCTTTATTTAAATGATAAGAAAATCTGGAATTTTTTTTTTTTTTTTAATTCTAGGAAAATAAAAGATGTTGGCCGAGTCTCAGTTCTAAAGAACGAATATGTGTGTGGTTCATTAAACAAAATAAGAAAAAAACCTGACAATTTTTTTTTGTTTTTTTGAATTCCAGGAGATAAAAAATTAAGAAGGATCTGACAATTTTTTTTTTCTGAATTTCAGGAAATGAAAGAGGGAATAATCTGACAATTTTTTTTTTTAATTCCAGGAAATAAAATAGGGAAGAATCTGACCCAAAAAAAAAAAAATCTGAATTCCAGGAAATAAAAGAGGGGAGAATCTGACCAAAAAAAAAAAAAAAAATCTAAATTCTAGGAAATAAAAGAGGGAAGAATCTGACAAATTCTTTTCTTAATTCCAGGAAATAAAAGTTGAAAAAATCAGACAAGAATTTTTTCTAAATTCCAGGAAATAAAATGAGGAAGAATCTGACAATTTTTTTCTTCTGAATTCCAGGAAATGTAAGATTTTATGAGTCTTCATTCTAAAAAAGAAAATGTTTGTGGTTCTATAAATCGAAAAACAAAGTGTAATTGGAAAAGGAAAAATTCCATTGAATATATGAAAAAAATGAAATCAAGAAGTGTTGTAATAACTCGAGAGAGGGGAAGAACATGGAAAGAAATAGACTCATTAAATTAATATTTCAGCTAATTGCATTTCATCATTGTTTCAGCATTTTTAATCTGAAGTAAAATTAATATTTCCTTTCAGACCACAAAAGATTAATTCAATATAAACCACCGATCGGGATTAGCAATGTTGAAAATTATCTTATTTAGAAGAAAAAATATTTGAAATTTTTAAAATTATCTTATTTAAAAAATTTATTTTTGAAATCATCTTATTTAAAAATCGTGTTATATAAAAATGATATTCAAATTTTGAAAATCGTCTCGTTTGAAAAAATGAAATATTTTAAAATGGTCGTTTAAAAATGTAAATTATGAAAATGTTCTTATTAAAAAATTTGGAAATCGTCTTATTTAGAAAAAATAAAAATTGAGTTTTTTAAAATCATCTTACTTTCGAAAAAAAAATATTAGACCTTACTAATGCAATCTCGGGTATCAAAGCTGAGTAAATACTTTACCTTTCCGATAGATGATTAAAATCTATTAGGATTTCGAGCAAAAAGGAGTTTTGTGTCGAGCGAGAAAATTCTGCTCCGGATATAAAACTCTATTGGCTTTCTTGGTCTCAATTTAATTGTTGAACCTCTTGAAAATATGACAAAAAACTTCACAAGACAAACTTCATATTCTCAAGTCCCTTTTCAATATCTTCCAAGTCCAATTATCCTTATGAACATATGAAAGTGTCCTTAGTGTTGAAGAGCTTTAGAGCTACATATATAACCATAAGGGCATGCATTTACTTACAAACATTTAAATGTTTAAAAGTTTAAAGGTCGTATATGAATGGCAGAGGCAAGAGAGAGTTACATTGCCCTAGCAGGACAATGTCCTAGAGAGTGACCATAGTTGAGAAGTATCAAGGGAGTGAAACCCTTTCATATGGAAGGATTTTGGAATAGTAGATATATCAAAAGGTTTGAAGGTTACTCATGAATGGCTCAGACAAGGGACAGTGACAATGCCGTAGCAGAAGAATGCTCTTGATATTGCCCACATTTACATATGATCTGCACCCAAGCTCCATCTCCATCAAGGTAGGAACAGGGAGGTCCGGGTAATGGCTGCTGATGACTCAACAGGTAGCTCTATAGTCTCCCCAAACACCCGCATCCTTAGTTGTCAAGGATGGTGAGGTTCCCAATACTACAAGAAACTATCGAGTTTGAGCTAGGCTTGAACTCAAGTCTGGCAGATCGCCAGGCAGGGACGTTTCCGATAGACTACCACAAGTCCTGATCAAGCACGAAATGGAAAAATGGGAAAGGCAGGGGTCAGAAAACAAAAACTAGATAAAGTCTAACCAACAATGAATACAATTAACAAAGTTTCAAAAAATAGAGCAGTTCAAACCTTTGATGCTGAGCATTTGAATTAGTCATGACAAACGGACACAAATTATATATAACCAGGTCCCACTAGACATCAGAAAGCAGAAACTGAAGGCTTTCTTGTTTTCTAAGTGCTTCAATAATGTGGATTTGACAATTTACACGGAATACGTTGATTGATAATGTAAAGGCCTAAGAATGTATACGACAAACTGATCTTGTAGGTCCTTGTGATAGGAAAATAGCCCTTAAAGTTAAAATAAACAAAGGATCTTCAGAGTAAATTTGATAAACGAAAACTGGAAGTGGCCTATTATGATATTTCAGAAGTTTTCCTGTACGGAACGAAGGAGATCCCTACGAGAAGGCTTTTTTTTAGCATAAAAATGAAATTAAAAAAATTAATGTAAGGCTTTAAACCGAGAAAATATTATATAAGGAGTAACTAATAGAGTAAAATTTCCAGAAATGTATAAAGGCAAGGCTCATTACACATCAGCCACAACACCAAAGTCATCCAAAATTTTAGATTTTTCTAGCGACCATAAAAACTTCCAAATCTCTAATTTTTCAAGTGACCCAAAAAACTGAAAAATCTCTTTTTTTATTTTTTTTTTAAAAACCCTATTTTTTATATGACCCTGAAAACTTTCGTCTTAATGAAGAAGGGTAAAAAAATCATCAAGAATTTCAGATTAGTAATGATTTGCCCAATTTTTGAACAATTTGTCTTCGCGAGTACAATGAACACCAAAAGGGACAATCGAAGCTATGATCTATTATGTTAATGTAACATTTAAGTTCAATTACAAGAAATAAAACTGCCTGGGGTAGAGCCAAAGCCTCTATACCAAGGTCTTCCACTGTCTTGGGTTAGAGTTCTCTTGCTTTAGGGTACACTCAGGCACACCAATCTATCTCTTTCCTTATTTCCTTTTCTCACTGGGCTAATTTTCTTGTTGAAGCCCTTGGGGTTATAGCGTTCTGCTTTTCCAACTACAATTGTAGCCTACCTAGTTATAATAAAAATAATTTCCTTAAAATAAAGATAAAATAATGGAAGGAGAGATATTTCCGGGTCCCCTTCTAGATAAGCAAAAGAGATGAGCTTTAATAAACTGATTGGAAATTGACTTGATCTTCTCTGCCTATCCCATACTTCACTGGATGAGAAGGAAACAGATGTATTCCTCTTATCAGAGATTTCCAATTACTCATTCTTCTTTCTTTGAGCTTCAAATAATTGGAAATAAAGACATCAAAATTCAATAAAGATTTTCTGATGAAATTCAGCTCTTCCTAATACAATCTTACTGCCAAAGAATATGGACAATCATCTTTTCATGAATTTTATAAAGCTTTTTGGAAGAACAAAGGAAGACTCTTTGCTTATTGGAAACGTCATAGTAAGGGGATCTGCTGAACTTGTGTTCGGGACCCGCTAAAGCTCGATAGTTTCTTGTAGGGTCTGCAACCTCACCATTGTGAGCTAAGTATTGGGGGGGGGGGGGGAGGTTGGGGGAACCCTATAGGTCACCTGCTGAGTCATCAGCAGCCATTGCCCGGCTTTCCCTGGTTCGAGCTTGCTGGAAAGGGAGTTTGAGCTCTTATCTTAAGTATAAATGGTCAGTCTCTAGGGCATTGTTCATGTCGCTTGTCTCTCCCATTCATGAGTGTCCTTTAAAACTTTTAAATAATTCGTATCAAGTGAAAGAAAATAAGAAAATAAAGAAATTAAACCAGAAGTAATGAATAATTATTATAGAATATTGTAAGATCAGTAGCAACGTTCAAATAGATTAGGTCAAATAATCTCGATATAGAAAGCCTTTGTTATATAAAGAGCATAAGGAAATGTAAAAGAAAATTCTTTCAAGTTGCAAAAGAAAAGTTTGAATTCTTAAGAATCTTAATCGGCTAATTCACTTCTCTAGTTTCTGTATTCTATTCAAGCTGAACTTTTCTGTCATTGAAGCAGACAGAATAACTTCCTCTCTTTTTCAGCAATTTTTTTTCTTGTTTAAAAAAAGAAAGAAAAATATAGGCATTAGCCTATGGAATTCAGGCAATTTTTTCACTCTGAGGAAATTTGAAGTTTCAAACTCCATCAGAAACGATCTTTGGATTTCTTTTTATTTCTTTCTACAAGATCCTTTTAAGAAAGAAGGAAGAAGAAAGTGAAGTTACTGATCTTACGATTATTTATAATAATTATTCATTAATCAGCATTTAGTTTATTTATTTCCTTATTTCCTCTCGTCATTGGACTATTTTTCCCTGTAGGAGCCCTTGGGGTTATAGCATCCTGCTTTTCCTAATAAAATAACAATTATAACATCAGCAATAACAACAACAACAACAATCATAGTAATAATAATAATAATAATAATAATAATAATAAAAATAATAATAATAATAATAACATTCGCTCTAGACATTTACGTCATTCTAATATGAAACCAGGAGTCTTTGTCATCTCAAATGAGACGTGATCATCAATAATAAATTGATCGATCTAATTAAGAAATTAAGATAAAAGATACATGGGAATTTCTAAATATTTAAGGGTTCGCTAAGATATCACAATTATACCTATAAGGGCAATTAGAGTACCAGCTAACTTTTCCTTAAAATGCAAAATAGATCACACCACAACTTTGACTGTGACGTTGGAATGATCAATGTGTTAATGTCTATCTTGAGAGTGTGTTTTCGATCTTTCCCAGATTGAAATTTCTGAATTTTTGGAATAGAAAATAGAAATATTCATAATTTCCTTTTATTTTCTGACAGACTTTGAAACATCAAAAGGATGCTATGTAGCAAACCACTTACTACTGGTAATTCTTTTCATATGACACATAATACAATTATACAAAAAACCTCTAAAATTATACAAAAATTATCATTCTTGGAGAAACATTTGACGTCATTTATTGATTTCAGATTGATAATCATCGGGAAGACCTTTGGTTAATCCTCCTAAAAGTATAGTTGGTATGTTATGAGAGAGAGAGAGAGAGAGAGAGAGAGAGAGAGAGAGAGAGAGAGAGAGAGAGAGAGAGAGAGAGAGATGTGTATACATCCATATATATATATATATGTATATATATATATATATATATATATATATATATACATATATATATATATATATATATATATATATATATATATATATATATATATATATATATATAATGCAAGAGGTAGATAGGAAAGGTCTAGAAGAATCCTTTGATTAAAAGGAAATATATCACAAACTTAAACTTATAAATATCATGAACTTCCATTTTCTCAGTTCCTCAAGAGAAATAAATCATAACTAAAATGAAAAGCCAATGATATTTTTAATGGCCAATTGAGCTTCAAACTCTGTTCTAGAATCAGAAAATGAATGGAAGAAACTAGGAGAGTATTCAACAAAAACCTGATTCTATATTTCATCTTGATGGAAAAGGTTCTCTTTGGAATCGAAGGAATCCTTCCCTCCCTCCTAACCCCCCCCCCCTCCTCCCCCGCAAAAAGAGAGAAAAATAGTTAGTTCCTAAATGAAGTGTCTGGAGGAGCAATTGAGAGAAAAACCTGATTGAGCTCCAATATCCATTAAACCTTTTAAGGAAGGAGAACTTTGGATTCTGATATTTTTCTCCAATTTGAAGAATTTACTTCCTTTGAATTCAGCATCTTTAATAAGACGAGACATGAGTTTTCTATGTGAATTATATTGAATTAATATGTTTCTTAGACCCACTTTTTAACAATGCCATTTCCAAGTTGTTTTGGGAATTACATGTATATATTTAATTTTTGAGATGACATAGTTCTGTTTAGTGAATGATGGGAGGATTTAGAGATGACATAGTTCTGTTTAGTGAATGATGGGAGGAATTGCAAAAGATGACAGAAAATTATAATAGAGAACGCAGAGATATAGGACTGAAAATGAATATGAGTAAAACTGCAGAAATGTAGAACTGAAAATGAATATGAGTAAAACTAAGATGGTGTATAATGAAAATGCAGAGACAACAAATAAGGGTTATGAACGAACCTCAAGAGATTGATATTGAATGTGCGTACTTAAGGTAGACAGTAAGTGTTTCCCAAAGACCGAAATTAAAAGAAGGATAAGCATGGGATGGAGAGCTTTTTGTAAACAAAATGAGTTTATGGGAAATAAAATACCAGCTTCTCAAAAAAGAAAAGTATTCAATCAAATGATCCTATAAGTATTAACTTATGCATCAGAAACTTGGAGCCTTAAAAAAGCTTTAGAATATGAACAATTTACAACTAAGAAAGCCATGGAAAGAATAATGATGGGAATAACACTAAGATACAGAAACAGAGCAACATAGAAATTAAAGCAAACTAAAGGAGAGGATATTCTTAAAACATATAAGAAAGAGAAATGAGCGTGGGCAGGACATATAACGAGAATGACAAAAAAATATATGGACATCAAGAATAACAGAATGGATCCCTAGAGACTGCAAAAGAATCCGGGATGGATTGACGAACTAAAAGAGTTTGA
>NC_090756.1:42200236-42220236 GCF_036898095.1 Palaemon carinicauda | reverse complement strand
GGAATTGGGTGGATGGGAATGCTTGCATAGGGGAATAAACCTCTTCAGTAATAAAATACTGAATCAAGGCATTTGCTTATGCTAAGTAAAAAATTTCAATAGACATAAATCGTGTTTTTTTTTCTTTAAAGCCAACGGAATATATTTTCTCTATTGCTTATTTCTATTGTTATTTATTATTTCAATGAAGGTGTTGCTTTTATCCTTAGTTTGCAGAAACTCCACCGAGGTCCTGAAGAAATAATGAAATTATATAACAACAACAACAACAACAACAACAACAACAACAACAACAACAATAATAATAATAATAATAATAATAATAATAATAATAATAATAATAATAATAATAACAGGGCATAAGTAGGAATAGACCACGTTGGTCTGTCTAAGGATGTCCTGAATCGGTAGGGCTGCGTTGTTCCTCATGATGAGGGACCTCGTCTTTGAGGTCTGATAATAGATAATCAGCTTAACCTCTGTCTTTTACTTCACAGGGGAGACGTGGTTCTTTATTATGTCTCTCACGGCTTTTTCGTCTTTTTGGTAAATTTTATGCATAAACCCTTTATAGTAAAGGTTGATGGTGGTGGTAGTGCTCTCAGTTGGCTGTTCACCTTGGTACCAGGTGTCCATGGCTAGCTTGATCTCATGGCTAACTGAATGTTAGAGTAGCCATTGTTCACCAGGACCTGGGTGACTCGGTCGAGTTCTTGATGTGTGTCAGCCAAAGAGGAGCAGTGGGAGAGGGCCCTGTGGATGTAGGCTTTGACAGTGGAGGCCTTATACCTGGCAGGGCACTCGCTGTCTCCATTTAAGCATAAGTCAAGGTTAGTAGGCTTAATGTAGATACTGGTATCGAATCCAGT
Organism: Palaemon carinicauda; assembly: GCF_036898095.1. Classification (NCBI taxonomy): domain Eukaryota; kingdom Metazoa; phylum Arthropoda; class Malacostraca; order Decapoda; family Palaemonidae; genus Palaemon; species Palaemon carinicauda. The sequence continues at coordinate 42,219,367 of NC_090756.1, read as the reverse complement.
AGGGTTGGAAGAGATGAGTACATCAAGAAATGCCAGCCTTCCATCGTTGTTATGCTCCGCAGTAAACTACAGGGAACTGCACTCCTCAAACGTCCTGCTGAGAGTCTCGATGTCATGGGCAGAAGGGGCCATGACAAAAGTATCATCTATGTATCTCACGTACACGTCTGGATGACCTATCCGTAAGAAAACCCTCTCTTCAACAACTCCCATATGAAAGTTGGCAAAGAGCACACCAAGGGGAGAGCCCATCGCTACACCATCCTTCTGTATGTACATGTGGCCCCTTTGGGTGGTATAAGTGGGGGCTTCTCCATACATATTTCAAGCAGGTTGCAGAGGGCCTCCTACAGGACGTTCAGAATAGGAGTAGATGGGTCCCTGTAGACTCTCCATGATTAAGTCGATGGTCTCTCCAATAGGTACGTTTGTAAAGAAGCCATGGTGCCACTGCTTGGGGATCCTTTCAGCTTACTGAGGAACTTAGCATATGAGGCAATGCTGTACCTGTCAAGAACATAATGAGTCAAAAGGCTGTTGAGTCTTTTTGCCAGGTGGTAAGTCGGCATTGGGCATTGGCTAATAATAGGTTGGAGTGGGTTGCCGTTTTTTTGTGTCTTTGCATTACCATACAGGTAACCAGGGCTAAAACTCCCAGTGATGGTCAGGAAGTAAAGGGGTTTGTGACTGCATTGATGGTCTGAATAGTCTTATTAGCTCCTCTCTTGTTCTCCTCTATGGGGTTGTAGGAAAGCCTTTCAACTTGGAAGAATCCCCTAGTATCAGGTCGAGTTTCCTGTGATACACTTCTGTGTCTATTAAGACAAACGCAGCAGTCTTGTCAGCTCTCCTGATAATTACATTGACCTCCTTCCTCAGCTCCTTGGCTGCCTCCCTCACGTCACTGGAGACGATGCCACTGGTGTATTGTCCACAATCCATAAGAGCTTGAGCCAAGAGCAGGAACTGGAGGTCATTAGTACTGTAGTTCTTAGGACCCCTTGCTCTTGATGACTGAGTATAAAGTCGATTGAAAGTTCGACTTCTAGCTTCTTGTCTTTGGGTTTGGGGCTTCATATGAAGTTACAATTGAGTTCATTCTGGAGGATTTCATCTTGGGTGGCAGTAGGGGTATAAAATGAAATATTAATATAGTCCTGCTTGGCTTCAGGTACACGAAGTCTGACTCCATTAATATCAATAAGCCTCTTATGAATAGTTTGCAACCTCCTAGCACAGACACAGTCCTTAAAGCGCAAATAGCCTGGGGGATGTTGTCTGGGTATGCCAAGCTGTTTAGGGTAAGGAGAACAGCTTCTTCTTGATGGTTGTCTTCATCGTCATCAATAGATGCACCACTGGTAATGTTGGCATCATCGAGGGTTACAGTTTACACATCTGATTGGCAGGGATTCCTTTTTATATTTTTCCATTCCTCCACCAGGCCGCTCAGGTGCTCCTATAGTTTTACTTTCACCTTATACTTGTTGCATAGTTATCTGTGGAGGAGGGTCATTTGGTAGGCACTGGTCCTTGGGTCATCTTGGGCTGAGTGGTCTTGCAGTCTGAAGTTTGTATATTTGGGTAGTAGACCCTCTTTCAGGCAAGTTTTGTTAAAAATAATGACTGTCTCAGTTGCATTGATCTTATACTCTGTCTTCTCAGTAGTTCTTATTATCTTCTCAGGATTAGGCAAAAGTTATTCAGGATTGGACAAAAGTCATCCTTCATGGTGGGTAGTCAAATTCGGGAATACTCGGCTAATCAAGGTTTTAATGTAAAGTTTACAGGTTAGGTAGAATTTACAAGTCGGGTAAACTGATAAAGTAAACAAGCTATCCGTTTCGGGAATGCTGTCTCCCCTTCCTCAGGCTTGAGTGGTGGAATCAATGATAACTACATTCTTTTATATGGCATTTCTGACTTAAGTAGTCCGAGGAAGGGAGACAGCACTCCCGAAACGCGCTGCTTGTTCACTGCATTAGTTTACCGATCTTGTAAATTCTACCTACTTTGTAAACTTTACATTAAAACCTTGATTAGCCGAGTATTCCTGAATTTGACTACCCACCTTGAAGGAAAATCTTTTCCCAATCCTGGATGACTTTTGCTCAGTCCCTGTCCTTTTTTGGCAAAAGATACAAACATAAATTTCTTTTTTCTTTCTTGCAAAAGATGAAAATCAAAATATCTTTTTTTTTCCTTTTCATAAAATATGAAAATCAAACTATCTCTTCTTTGCAATAGATAACATTTAAAATATTTATTTTTTTGCAGATGAAAATTAAAGTGCATATTTCTGCACACATCAAAGAATTGCAATAACCTCAAATTCCGATAAAACTCAGGAGAGAAATTCGCAATCTTAAGGAAAGCAAAGTTTTGGGAAAACGTTATTTGATGAATTTCAAAGAGATTAAGAAGTCTAATGCTGACTTCATGCAATAATTAATTCCTGTTTTATTGCTTTCAAATTTATCTTAAATCACAATATTATAATATATATATATATATATATATATATATATATATATATATATACATATATATATATATATATATATATATATATATATATATATATATATATATATATTTATATACACATATATATATACATATATATATATATATATATATATATATATATATATATATATATATATATATATATATATATATGTGTATATAAATATATATATATATATATATATATATATATATATATATATATATATATATATATATATATATATATATATATATATATATATAAAACTTGCTGCGAATGATTTTATGTTGAACAGGCTGACATAAGTCTGTCTTTATACTTTATTTATGAAAGATGTATTTTAATGGTGTTACTGTCCTTAGAAGATTTATATCAATTGTTCATTACTTCCTTTGTAATTTATCTATTTGCTTATATATTTTTCACGCTGGGCTATTTTCCCTGCTGAAGCTCTTAGGCTTATAGCCTCCTACTTTTACAATTAGGGTTGTAGCTTAGATAATAATAATAAGATAGAGCAGAGAAGCGCAAGAGGCCGGCAAAAGAAAAAGTTTTTGGACAGCTTACTGGAGGATGTAAATGAGGAAGGAACAGCTGGACAATTTATACAGACAGGACCAGGTGGAGGCAATTGACAGCCCTCGTTGAGGACATGGCACCTAGATAGATAGATAGATAGAGAGAAAGATTTCTCAGGTAATTTACTTATTCCTTCATTTCCTTTCCTTGCTGGGCTATTTTTTTCTGTTGGAGTCCTTGGATTTATATCATCCTCCTTTATCAACTAGGGTTGTAGCTTAGATGATAATAATAATAATAATAATAATAATAATAATAATAATAATAATAATAATAATAATAATAATAATGAACGGATTTTGAGCGAAGTGAAAAATCTATTTTTGTGTGAGATAGCCATGTCGTCCTGATGGAAGTTCCTTAAAGTAGCTTCCTAAGGGATATATGTATTACAGTGATATTCCCAGAGAATTTTACCTTTAGGTATCCAGAATTCTAACTGCTGGTGCGAATATCCTTAAATTTTCTCTCAAGAATGTCGCATAATATCAGAGGACGTATTCTTGACACGCCTCATAGCAATATGCACCCCTAATAGCGTTTACGCTTCGGGGAGGTGTGGTAAAATAAAAGGGAGCCGTATCAAGGAGACCCCTTTTGCGTACAACTATTGAGTATGATAACAGCGCCATTCCTACGATGGCGGACATTCCTTGTAGCATTGAACATGGTGTTACAGATACAGTACCACGGGGGGGATACTGTGAAGATCTTTTCTTTTTAGAAGAGATGGGTAGATCCATCAGGACGACATGGCTATCTCACCGATAAATTGATTTTTTGCTTCACTCAAAATCCGTTTTTTGTGTTCAACCCATGTCGTCCTGATGGAAGCATAACAGAGCATTAGTTTATCTGTGGATTTTCATCAGTGCCTTAACCTTATAACAGCCTTTTCTATGGTCATGGTGACCAATTGAGACAAGTGACGTCACCGTTATTCTTCATCATCACTAATCATAAACAATGTTAGTGCTTCCTGCCTCTTACAGGGAAGAGTCATCTAGACAGTAGAAAAGGGGTCTCAAGGTTAACATATATTGTAGGATCAAACATAAGTATACACTGAATATACAAATAGTCTCATAGTTGTATATTTGCTGAATTAACATCAGTGTCTCTTATATCTATATTTGTGAGCATACAATTATATGAGGAATACTTACTTTGGTAAGTCGAAGAACTCTGGCATGTAAACATACAATTGTCCGGCGAAAACGGACGCACAACATTCTAATATACATTTATTCCTAATAAATGACTAAAAGGTATGGTTAGTAAAACAAATGTAGTATGACAATGGGATTATACCTGTAACGAGTACAGAGACTATATTTCTTTCTTAAAGGGAAGAAATGATGAGTGCCACTCTCAGACTGAAGAAAATTTATAAAACAATTTCTCCATAATTCCTGTACTGGTTACCTCTATCTGCACTGTGTACTACGTACACCGGCACTAGTGCTATCTGTATAATTCCACACCTGGGATTTTGAACAGAGCTAGTGTCACCATGGTAACACTTAATCAAGAGAGGTCCCATCTAAGAAGGGTGACTGCTTCTCCCTTTAATTGACAGTCCCAGTCAATTAGCTGTTCATCGTAGAATTAGACGGCAGGTTAAGTATTCTACCCAACGTCACCACATACTGCTTCAGATCATGCCATGACTTGCTTAGCGTAGTGTTTGTAGAACACTCTGGATGATTATCACCCAGTGCATGTGCGAGGACATGTGAGGTCCCAAGTTATTAACTGTTTACCACAGTAATTCGGGGGCAGGTTTTAATACACTACCTGCCGCCACAACGAAGTGTTTCAGTTCATGCACTTGTTTTGCATAGTGTTTGTAAAACACTCTGGATGATTTCCATCCAGTGTATGAACGAAGACGCTCAAAGTCCATGTACTGAAAGAAGTTCAGTGATGAAGCAATCTTTCTCGGATCATGACCTGCGGGAGTACTGTCCGGATCCGCTCTACAAATAAAGTAGGTGAGCTTCGCCCTTAGTTGTTTCAAGGATAAATTTGATCCAGAAGTTTTCCCTTTAAAGAGATGTCCTCCCCTGAAGTCTGAAGTTCTACGAAGATAGACCTTAAGACACTCTACAGGACATAGAGAGATATCTTCCTTCAGAGGGCAGATTCTCCAGGGAGCCCATCTCTTAGTGGGTAGCTCGTTTTAAGCGAGAAAATATGGATCGGGAAAAAGATTCAGTTCTCCTTCTTCTGTGAACTGAATATGACCCTCATCTCTGGATAGGGCCACTATTTCACTAACTCTAGCCCCAGAGACTATAGCAAATAGAAAAATAATCTTTTGGGTTAGATCCTCAAGAGAACAATCTTCATTGTTCACAGATTAGGCATAATGTAGGACCTTGTTCAAAGACCAAGAGATGGGCTTTGGTGGTACTGCGGGCCTAAGCCTAGCGGATGCCTTCCGAATCTTATTAAAGATTTCATCCGCCAGATCCACTTGAAAAGCATATAGGAGAGGCCTAGTCAAGGCTGACTTGCACGTATTTATCGTATTGGCCGCCAGACCTTGGCTATGAAGGTGAACAAAGGACAGACAGAAGTTCATTGAAATTTTTTTCGGTCCTTTTGCTTTGAAAAACGCAACCTACTTTTTCCAGGAAGACTCATATTGTCTTTTAGTTGACTTAGCCTTGTATTCTTCTAAGAATTCTATATTGCCTTTTGAGATCCCAAATCTTTTTCTAACTGCTAGAGTAAGAAAATCATGAAATGAAGGGTTTGGGTTCTCTGTGATAAAACGAAGGAAGTTAATTCCTGAACCCTTCGGAAACAAACCTAGGATCAGAGCTAGGACCAGCCTCATCTTCAGGTTCTTCACATCGTCTATCAGCCCCACTAGAGGATCCTTGTATGGGGCTACATATCGAGGTAGTTTCTTGACGACGCTCGTGACGAAGAGGTCGAATTGCAGTTCCGGGACTTGTTCCCAACTGGGAGGGAATAGGTCTGCGTCCATGGACCATTCCAACTCTATCGGCTTGGACTGAAATAGAGCATCCACTGTCACCTTGTGGATCAGTTGTAAATTAACTGCTGGCAGGTGCCATCCCTTTAAGAAAGGGATGGGTAACTTCACCTAGACTGTATGAGACGTTCAATTGTGACGTCTTATTATCGCTTCGGTGTCCCAGATCAGTCGTAGGAAGTCTGATCTGTATATAGGGGGCTTCCCCACTCATGATAGGACCAGTTGTCTAGGGACTTTCGTGCTTTAATTTTTGTTAAAGAAGCGATTAAAGAGGTACCGATATCAGTCTTTTTTTAACTCTTCAAGCGTTTGATGCGTATTTTCTCCAGGCTCTTAACGCATCTTTCCTCTGTGCTCTTTGCACTAGGTGTGTCACTATTGCGAACTAGGGAAAGTTTAGCGCTTGTCCCTGTTGGCGTCTTGGAAATCTCAATGATTACCTGAGTCTCTTGACAGACCTCGCGAGCTCCATTTATATTCCCAAGGGAAAGGAGAGTTGATGTGACTGTGGGCTTCAATGGTTTTTCAGCCATTGAAACCCTTGAGCTGGAGAAAGTCGAGACTTCTAGAAGCTTATCTTGCATCCGTGATGTCCCGGGAACCGGGTCATTTCCTTAAATGCACATTGGCCAGCCACTTCGGGTGCGGCCCACCCCAGCCTCTCGTTCAGGTATATAAATGCCTGAACCATTTCTAGGCTTGACTTTGACGTGACTAAGTTTGCCAATCCTATGTAGATACTTAGGACTGTGAGTCCGACACGTATCTTTCCTAGGATAAATATTACTATCTGTAACTTGAATTCTAGATAGGAAGAAGGGGGGTGGTTGACTGGAAGGTTCTGCAGGACACCTTTCAGGTCTGACAAGACTACAAACACCCCTACTTGGGACAAGGTCCATATGTTCGGAAGGATTAACATTCAGAACTCGCTGTTTTCTATGAACTTGTTGAGTGGCGACAAGTTCAGAATGACTCAGAGATTTCTTGAGTCCTTCTCGTGAACACAAAACAGCCTTCCCCAGAACTCGATGGGCTATAGTTTTCTTACCACCTGTATGCTCTATAGCTCTCAGGTATACTCCTCCAGGGGGATTTTGAATTGTAGGAGAAGGTAAGGAAATGATGGTGGGGAAATTTCTGTTTACCATCAAGGGCTCATCTTGAATAGGCTTTGGACCGAAGGAACGAAGGTCCTGCGATCCTGAAGGAATGTTCCTCCTAGCAGAAGCGTCTTTATGCTTCAAATAGTCAGTAGGTTTAGACTTTTGACCATCTGCCTGTGACATCGTGGTCACTGGAATAGTGGGATGTTGTTGAGCAGCCCGGATATTTCCAGCATTTTCGATCTTCTTTTTAGGTTGGGGACCCACAACCATGGAAAATTTTCTCTTAGAAAGGATGCCCCATTTTTGGGGAAGACTTATGTTCTCCATGGTGGCGTTCTTAATTGCTTTCTTAATTACCTCGTATGGAAAGAGGTCTTTACCCTAGATGTTGGAAGATATTAGCTTCCTCGTTTCGTGTTTCACTGTTGCAGCAGCGAACACAAACTCTCTATATGTTCTCCTAGCCTTCATAAAGGCGCAAAGGTCTTTCACTAAGGTAGCCATATGCATTTTGGCAATGACCATGAGCATGTCTGGGGTATTTTCGTAGGTTGAACACAACTTTATGTAGTTTTGTAGAGAAAGGGATGTCGCAAGTCTCTCATTAGTCTCTTGTTCATTATGCAAGAGCAACTCAGATAATTTAGGGAGACACATACATTAAATTGTCGACTTGCGACATCCGCGTCTAATTTTCCTACTGAAAAAGTTAAATGGACTTCTTTCCAATCCTTTTCCTGTCCGGGAAAAGCTGGTGACAGAGGCTTGCACTCTTCGAGTGTGGGACATGGCTTACCCGCCTCCACCGCTTTGGCAACAGATATAAATGCCTTCCCCGTAAAGGGGAATGAGAGTTATTTAGTGAGAATACCTTCGACTCTGAATAACCCGCCTTTTTCAGACTACCTGAGAGGATAGTCTATGCCTTATCATGGTCGAGAATCATGACCTCCTTTGGTTCTGTTCCTTTCCTTGAATTAGGTTCGTACTTCAGTCGAACCCAAAAATTAGGGAAAGCATCAAAGCTTGGCCAAAATTGAATTTTGTCCAAAGGAACAGCACCCATTTTCTCTGAGATGTTGAGATTGCCATTTAAAATTGCCATCTGCTCCGCAAACCTCCAGGGATTGGTTTTGGAGCATGTTGGTAGGTCTTGATCCATGGGTCATTTAACTGACCCCTGGGAAGCGACAAGAGAAGCTTTGCGAGGCTCTAGCTTACTGTTTTCTTCCTGCTTTTTGCTTTGTTTACGAAAGCTCTCTATTTGATTCTTCAGCTGGATACATAATTGTACCATTTTATCCAATAGAGCAGTAGAAGACGAAGATGTCGACATCGATGGTTCTATAGCCGGCATAGGCGGAGGAAATTCCGATACATTTTTCTCTTCTACCTTGGGGCACTTCTTGCCCTCAATCCCAAAGGTTTTCTGGCCGTCAGGGGATGTAGTTGGCTCCTGAGGCACTACTATTTCCTTGCTTGCTTTCGGAAATAGTAGCTTACGCATCCTATCAGTAGGTAGGAAGGGTCCCGGAGAGATTTTTTGGAAGCCTCTCACCCAGTTGCGTAACTTGTATTGAGCTGTATCCCTAGCGTCCGTAGACTTGGGATTTTACAAAACCTTCAGACATTAATGTCCGACATATATTGCAAACCTGTGGGTTCCAATAATGTAGGGATCCGGAAATAATATTGCAGGGGGCATGAAACCTGCAAGTATTATGACCTTAAAAATACTTACTCTTGGCCTTACAGAGGACTGCAGCACAAGGTATCTGGTGTTCCTCCTGTAAAGAAAGGAAAACCAAATGAGTATAAAAAGGATTATCTCCCTGATAATCAACATGCAAAGGTCATCTACAACAAAATAGCTTAGGATAGTAAGCTATAAAAGGATAGTAGGAGATACATACTTGTGTACCCCTGCAAGCAAATGCTGTTACCTCCCCTCAGTATTAACTACATGGGGGTTCCTCTATTGAGTAACTCCCAGTAGAAGGGCTCTTACCCCTAGGGGTAGAGAAGTACCAATTCACTGTCCCAAAATAATGTTAATACTGTGGGGTCAGGATGACTGATTCTCAATCAGAATATTGAAGAAAACTATTCATTCAATATATGAGCGGTACCAGCGGAATGCTCGTAAAAGGGTACCCAAGGTATGTTAGAAATTACTACTGTATAATGGTACTGTAGTTTTCTATTTGCAGTAAGTCTATACTGCAATTTACTGGCTACCGTACATCATGTATTGTAGTCTAGTCATTATGCTGCCTTCATAGTAGCATATGACAGTATGGTCCATCTAGCATGAAGCTAGTTGGCCTAGGGAAATTAAAGACATATATTTGTATATCCCACTCAGCCTATTTGCTGTAGCCTTCCTTACAATATTAAAATATAGAGTTTTCTGATCAGGGACACTCAAGGATAAAGGCTCTACCCTTCAAGGGTTATGAGTGTATCACTTATGCCTTGAAGTTATTTAATATTGTAGGGTAATCCGAAATCTGATTTCTAATCAGGATATTGAAGAAATCCTATTCATTCAATATGGGATTGGGTTCAGCAAATGCCTGTGTTGGATATCCAAGATATATTGGAGATAACTACTAGTATAAAATATATAGTAGTTTTCTATCTGCAGTATATTCTATACTGTAGATATACTGGCTACTTGTGTAACATATACTTTAGTTCAGCCGGCATGTTGCTGGCATAACTAGGTCTTGCCGGCATATCTAGTATTCTAGCTAGAGAGAGAGATAACATGGAGGAAAGGCTACTCCTTTATTGTGTGTATACAATAATTAAGGATGTAAAAGTCTCATTTTACTGCCTTTCTTCTGAATAGAAGGTTCCAATGGAAGGGGAGAACGTGCCATTTAAGCTTCCCTCCAGCTATAGTACTATTGCCGGTAAGGTGCTGCCAATACACTGCCGGCAGGCTAGCCTCCAGCAGTATCAGTACAGTCGGCTTGCTGCCATCTAAGTCAGCACTTATCTGTACTGGTCTGGCCGGCGGTAATCCGGCAACAGAACTTCTAAATAACAGTCCAAGGGAGAACTGAGGAACCTTGGGGATAGCAAGGGACTTCCCACTCTCAGCCATCATGGCCGCCGGCAGCCGCCAGTTGCTGCAGCCGCCAACTGCCGGAAGCCGCCAGCTGTCGGCAGCCATCTTGGCTGCCGACAGTCATTGGCTAATGGTAGGGACCATAGCTGCTGACAGATGATGTGGTTGCCGGCAGTATGCATTGCCGTCCGCCAATGTCAGGGCTAGAGAGGGATTCTGGCCGGCTCCGGCAACCTACCGGCAATGATAAGGTTGCAAGATGCCGGCCCAAGAAAGACAATGGCTCGGCCATCATAAGTGGACAGAGGGGTAGGGAACAGGGTCCTGTATAGAGTGTGGAAGGAACTGGCAAAATTGTCAGTCCCACCACCTGTTAAAAGAAACTCTGTTTCAGTATCGGCAGAATCCTAGGTGATAGGAGAGTCTCAGTTCTACATCCTAGAGATTGCCAACACAGTTAAGGGGATGGCGGCATTTCCGCCTCCTCTCAACACGGGAGAAACAGAGTTCCAGTGCCACGTCATCCTAGGCAAAAGAAGATCACTCTTCAGCCTAGAGGACTGCGGCGCAGGACTAGTCTTATAGTCGCAAGGAGAAGATGGTATCCTACCACTACTTCAAGTGCGGCTAGGGAGGGCTAACCTCCATTGCCAGCCGCCTAGCTGGCAGGGGAATGATGGTATTCTACAACCCATTCGCCCTGCCGGCAGGTCGCCGACAAAAGACTAAATACTCTGAGATTCTGACTAAATCCCAAAACCTGCTGGTATACCACAACCAGCGGTTTAAGGGAAGAGGCAGGAAAAAAACCCTAGGTTAGTCATGTCTGAATAAAATTCAAGGCACGGCTATTAGGGTTGTAGCCTGAAGCTACACTCAGAGGGAAAGAGATTACCCTTAAATCTCTGAAGAGACGTGTAATGTTTCATATAATTCTAGGAGATATCAGTCTCCGCTGAATTGAAAACAATATACGAGGGTAACCGGGGGATGTCTGAACGTTTAGTAAAACGCCTAGGTTAGAATACCTAGGCTAGACAAGATCTGGGTTACCTAAATCACCGAAACTCTTACTACACGATCGACAGAGAAAGGAAAATTATGCACATTATCAAATCTTTACGAGAAAAATTGCCTAAATAGCTAAATAATTAAAATAATTAAATAAAGCTATTTAAACTGGAAGTCGTTCTGCTATCTAAATAACACATGCCTAACGAAAGACGGCGCCCATGGCGCCTCCAGTAACTGGCCTAGCTCTTAAGCACAATAAACTACTCTAATTACATTGTGAAACAGGAGCTAAATTATACTCATAGCAAAGACCTGATACTCAACTTTCCAAAGGCGGAAGAAGATGGTGAAAGCATAATTATAATCTTTAAAAAATATCGAAAAGTTAGATCAGCAGGGAAAATCGCTACAAAATAAGTAATGTCCGCCATCGTGGGAATTGCGCTGTTATCATACTCAATAGTAGTACGAGAACGGGGTAGCCTTGATATGGCTCCCTTTTATTTTGCCACACCTCCCCGAAGTGTAAACGCTATTAGGGGTGCATATTGCTATGAGGCGTGTCAAGAATACGTCCTCTGATATTATGCGATATCCTTGAGAGAAACTTTAAGGATATTTGTGCCAAGAGTTAGAATTCTGGATACATAAAGGTAAAATTCTCTGGGAATATCACTGTAGTACATATATCCCTTAGGAAGCTACTTTAGGGAACTTCCATCAGGACGACATGGCTTGAGCCCAAAAATGTTTTTATTGGTGTTTTTTTTTCTAAAATCAAAATTATTATAATCTATTACTAATTGCAAAGCAAATTAGTTTATCTTCCCTGAAGTCATACCATTATATAATGGAAATTAAATTCATTTATATGTTATTGGGGTGAGAAAAATCCACTATATTTTCATAACATAAAACAAAATTTAAGTTATTTACAAATCAAAATAAATAAGGAAAATCCTATAATCCCAAGGGCTCCAACAGGGAATGATAGTCCAGTGACGATAAGAAACACGGAAATAAATAAACTACAAGAGAAGTAAGGAACAATCAAAATAAATTATTTCAAGGACAGTAACAATATCAAAATAGATCTTTCATATATAAACTATAAACTATAAATTCAATTTGATCTTTTCGTCGTATATAGTAAATATATTGAAAGGAGAATAAAAACGCCTTTATTACTTATTTGACCATAAGAATACAAAATACATCAACACTATTAATATATTTTGGAATACATCTGTCTCCATGGAAAGACAGGTAATGTATTAGGAGATAAAAAGGAGAGATGTATGTAGATATAAAATAGACAAATGACCTTTTCAGGGATAAGATATATCTAACATTGTTTGTCCAATTGCTTCTGTACAAAGTTTCTCATAAAAACGTAAATAAGTGAGGAGGCCTCAACGTGGTAAAAATGTTTGTCTCACCATACTAGGTTGGTTTGCTGTGAGCGATCAGACTAAAATCTCTCACCATTACCAACCCGCAGTGGCAAGAGTGGGAGTAAAAACTGGCCAAACCCAAGAAATGAATAAGGGCATGTTTACAGATTTAAAGGCAGCTCATGAATGGCAAAGGCAAGCATGCAGGTAAATACCCTAGAGACTGACCATATATACATATGATCAACCCCTGAGTCCCCGAGCCCCCTAAACTAGGATCAGGGAGGGCCAGGCTATGGCTGCTGATGACTAAGCAGGTAGACCTATAAGCTCCCACAAAAACCCCATCCTTAGCTCACAAGGATGGGTGAAGTTACATGAACTATAGAAACTAACGAGTTTGAGCGGGACTCCAACCCCAGTCAAGGTATCGCCATGCGGTAAGGTTACCAATAGGCCATAACAACCCTTTGTACTGCAGTGGGCTAAAAACGGCTGCATTGGTTGTTGTTGTTGATATAAATGTACTAGAAATTTATTATATTCAACATTCAAACATATATACAATAACCATTACTGGTTAGGAAGTAATCTTTCAGATATAGCTTTATTTAGAAGATATAATCCACCATGATTGAACCTTCTATCCCAAATATCTTCCACGGGGTTTCCATCTATAAATAGTAAGGAAGGACTAAAGCAATGATATTTCTAACATGACTTACTCTGTACTATTCTGCCTGATCACTACCAGGTTCAAACTTTCCTTAGAGGTTTCAATATATATATATATATATATATATATATATATATATATATATATATATATATGTATTGATTACCGAGACTAATTTACATGAGTATAAGTGATAAAAAAAAAAGATAAAACCTGCAAGATGTGCTTTCAAATAAAAAATAACTTCATACAAGTATAAAGGAAAGTGCAAAATAATGAAGAAAGCTATTGTGTTCATAAAAAAAAAGACAAGAAATTTTAAACAAAAAGAAATATTTGACCATCAAGAGTCATTAACTTCTTTTGTTTTCCATTTTCCAACAATAACGAAATTTTTTCCTCGATTACCGACTTCATTTTGGGAATGAAAAAGTCTAAAGACTCGCATTACTTTCTCTGATTATTTTCGTCCCCTTTCGTTATTAATCAGTTCTCTGAAAAAAAAAAAAAATACGAAATATATCACCTGAAACTCAGCCATCTTAATCTGAACAAACTTAATTTAACTTAGGAAGCCTTGGTCTACCCTAGGGAATCGGTCTTTCTTTCCTCGTCATTCTCTGGACTAATACACAAGAATCATGACCCAAAATTTAAGTTTGCTGGCTTTGGTGAGTCCGGAGGTAGCCTATTGGAAACTCCGCTACCCCGCTATCTGCTGAAAGGGAGTTTAAGCCAAGCTCAAGCTCGATAGTTTTAATTGCAACCTCAACGTCCTTGTGATCTAGCGACGGTGGTTTTGGGAGAGCTTATAGATTTACCTACCGAGTCATCAGCAGCGATTGCCTACCCTTCCCTGGTCCTAGCTTGTTGGAGAGGGGGAAGGCCTTCGTACAGAGGCTTTGGCAGTATCATAGACTAGAGAACAAAGGTTTTATTTTGGAATGTCCTTCTCCTAGAGTCTGCTTGTTTTCTGTGAGAGTGTAGCGAAGGACTTTGGTAAGGAAGTATGGAAGAGATGGAGTGATTGACCTAGGACTACATGTGTAGATTGAGGGACCCCTGTATTTGTTCAGTAAAAAGGAAAAAAAAAAGGAAATGAGTAAAAAAAACACATTAATACGATTAAAGAAAATCATTTCTCAAGGAGAGAAAATATTATAGTTCTTCGATAATTCTGACACTCAAACGTGGTATTTATAAGATTAATTGCATATATTAATAACGTTATTACAATATTTATATTTGAAACATAAAAGCTTTAGAGTGATAAAGATTCCTAGTTGTAAACCCATTTTGAATGTTTAATGTTCCTGGTGAGTTCAAAAGAATGTGCAAAGAGGCCGAGTAGAAAGTTTGAACGTTATCAACATTAAGTGTAAACAACCACAACAAGTATTACCTACCTTAAAAATGTTACCTGTCACATCAAGTGTTAAGTACCTTATAGATGTTAACTGCCACATCAACTATCAACAATCAAATCAAGTGACAGTGACAATGCCCTAGAGACTGACCATATATACATATGATCATCGTCCAAGCTCCCAAGCCACCAAATCTAAAACCAGGGAAGGCCAGGCGATGGCTGCTGATGACTCAACTGGTAGACCTAAAGGCTCCCCTAAACACCCCATCCTTAGCTCACAAGGATGGAGAGGTTGCCGACACTACAAGAAACTATCGAGCTCGAGCTGGTGTCGAACCCTTATTCGGACGAGATATTTGGAATAGGCTGCCATAACCCCTTATATCTATAATAAATCATATTTAGACTTCTACTAAAATAGGCTGTGAACTGAACTAGTACTAGTAGGCCTATTAAAGCCATTTCATGAAATTCAACACAATCTTGATACTTCTTCAGACAGGTTAGAGTTTTCACCTATTTTATCAAAGTATTAAACTGCATTAGTTATAATAACGTTTTATCTGTCCGTATCAATTACACGAAAACATACTGCTAATTACCTGTTCTGTGGAACTTAACTTTCTTTACTTAACCGCTGAAACTTAAAATTGCTTTCTGGTTAAGTGATGTTATTAATTAGACATTAGAAACTGAATTTTTCCCAACTGATTCTTGAACATTTTTCTTCTTTTGCTTTCAAGTCTTCCGTGTGAGCAACCAAAATCTTATCTCTATAAATTTCTATTTATATTAATAATTCAGTACTTCCCCACAGGGCTATTTTCCCCTGTTGGAACCCTAGGGCTTATAGCATCCTGCTTTTCCAACAGGGGTTTTAGCTTTGCTAGTATTAATGATAATAATAAAATCAAATAAATATGAGTTATTGAGGAAAATAAAGAATACAAAGATAGAAACAATCCCCTTTGCTTCTTAAAGGAAGGAAGATTATAAGATTCAAACAATGTAATAGGTAGACGAAATTCCAAAGCTTGGCAGTTAAGGGAGAAACAGCTACAGAGCTGTTCAGTACGGCGAGGCTTCCATAGATAAGGAACCGTTCGTTTTAAGATGCTCAGAACTGGGGTTATGAAATAAAAAAATAAAAAAAAACGTGTAAGTACATACATACATATACCAAGGCACTTTCCCCAAATTCGGGGGGTAGCTGACATCAAACAAATGAAACAAAAAAGGGGACGTCTCCTCTCTACGCTCCTCCCAGCCTGACAAGGGATTCAACCGAGTTCAGCTGGTACTGCTATGGTAGCACAGCCCACCCTCCCACATTATCCACCACGGATTAAGCTTCATAATGCTGAATCACCTACTGCTGCTACCTCTGAGGTCATCCAAGGCACCGGAGGAAGCAGTAGGGCCTACTGGAACTGCGTTACAATCGCTCACCATTTATTCCTATTTCTAGCACGCTCTCTTGCCTCTCTCACATCTATCCTCCTATCACCCAGAGCTTCTTTCACTCCATCCATCCACCCAAACCTTGGCCTTCCTCTTGCACTTCTCCCATCAACTCTTGCATTCATCACCTTCTTTAGCAAACTGCCATTTTCCATTCTCTTAACATGGCCAAACCACCTCAACACATTCATTTCCACTCTAGCTGCTAACTCATTTCTTACACCCGTTCTCACCCTCACTACTTCGTTCCTAACCCTATCTACTTTAGATACACCAGCCATACTCCTTAGACACTTCATCTCAAACACATTCAATTTCTGTCTCTCCGTCACTTTCATTCCCCACAACTCCGATCCATACATCACAGTTGGTACAATCACTTTCTCATACAGAACTCTCTTTACATTCATGCCCAACCCTCTATTTTTTACTACTCCCTTAAGGGTAGTCTCCGGGTTGAGAGGGTGCTAATTGTAAAAATATTTGCCAAAAATACACTAATCAAGACAGGCTAATGAAATTTTGAGGCATTATTAGCACTATAATAAGGCATATCCTCTGTAAGTTTTATCATCCTACAGGGAAAATAAAGGATTTTATGAATAAAAATGTGAAAATTGGAGCTAGCGACTAAAGTTGTTTGGTGACCAGTGAGAAACTAATGTCTTGAATTGAAATTCGCTCTGTCATTATGTTTGTTTATTCATATGGAACAAGCAGACCAAGTTTTATCAAAATCGAACAGTAAATAAGCACACAGAAAGAAAAAAACGAGGAGGTTAGGTAGTGAAACCCCGGCTGGTGATGGAGGGATACCTAAAAATAAATATTCACCAAAAATTAAAATATCGATTTAGGGAAAAAACCTTCTGTGTTTTTCTAGGTATTATGTCACTTAATGGCCTAAAACATCTAAATATTATATTACTTAAGGCATAAGAGCAGGACAAGCAAAGAAATACACCCCTCTCCCGAAAAAGAAAAAACGAGAAATTACGATTTTTGTCTGTTAACTGCCCCCAACACTTTGCATCCTTCATTCACTCTCTGACGTACATCTGCTTCCGCTCCACCATTTGCTGCAACAACAGACCCCAAGTACTTAAACTGATCCACCTTATCAAGTAACTCTCCATTCAACATGACATTCAAATTCACACCACCTTCCCTTCTCGTATATCTAATAACCTTACTCTTACCCACATTAACTCTCAACTTACTTCTCTCACATACCTTTCCAAATTCTGTCACTAATCGGCCAAGCTTCTCTTCCGCGTCTGCAACCAGTACAGTATTATACGCAAACAACAACTGATTTACCTCCCATTCATGGTCATTCTCGTCTATCAGTTTCAATCCTCGTCCAAGCACTCGAGCATTCACCTCTCTCACCAATCCATCAGCATACAAGTTAAACATTCACGGTGACATCACACATCCCTGTCTCAGTCCCACTCTAACCGGAAACCAATCGCTCACTTCATTTCCTGTCCTAACACATGCTTTACTACCTTTGTAGAAACTTTTCATTGCTTGCCACAACCTTCCACCAACTCCATATAACCTCATCACATTCCACATTGCTTCCCTATCAATTCTATCATACGCTTTCTCCAGATCCATAAACGCAACATACACCTCCTTACCTTTTGCTAAATATTTCTCGCATATCTGCCTTACTGTCAAAATCTGATTCTTACAACCCTTACCTTTTCTAAAACCACCCTCTACTTCTAAGATTGCATTCTCTGTTTTATCCTTAATCATGTTAATCAATACTCTACCATACACTTTTCCAACTACACTCAACAAACTAATACCTCTTGAACATCTCATGCACATCTCCCTTACCCTTGTATAGTGGTACAATACACGCACAAACCCAATCTACTGGTACCATTGACAACACAAAACACATATTAAACAATCTCATCAACCATTCAAGTACAGTCACACCTTCTTCCTTCAACATCTCAGCTCTCATAACATCCATACCAGATGCTTTTCCTACTCTCGTTTCATCTAGTGCTCTCCTTACTTCCTCTCTTGTAATCTCTCTCTCATTTTCATCTCC
The DNA here is from genome assembly GCF_036898095.1 of Palaemon carinicauda. Taxonomy (NCBI): domain Eukaryota; kingdom Metazoa; phylum Arthropoda; class Malacostraca; order Decapoda; family Palaemonidae; genus Palaemon; species Palaemon carinicauda. The sequence continues at coordinate 42,201,093 of NC_090756.1, read as the reverse complement.
CATCACCGGCACCTTAACACCTGCAACAGCAATTATATCTGCCTCCCTATTATCCTGAACATTCAGTAACCTTTCAAAATACTCCGCCCACCTTTTCCTTGCCTCCTCTCCATTTAACAAACTTCTATTTCAATCTTTCACTGGCTCTTCAATTCTTGAACCAGTCTTCCTTACTCTCTTCACTTCTTTCCAAAACTTCTTCTTATTCTCTTCATATGAATGACCCAATACCTGACGCCACCTCAGGTCAGCTGCCCTCTTTGCCTCACTTACCTTGCGCTTTACTTCCACATTTTTCTCTCTATATCTTTCATACTTCTCTACACTATTACTCTGCAGCCATTCTTCAAAAGCCCTCTTTTTCTCTTCCACTTTTACCTTCACTCCTTCATTCCACCATTCACTCCCCTTCCTCATGCTGCCTCCAACAAACTTCTTGCCACACAAATCACTTGCAATCCCAACAAAATTTTCTTTTACTAACTTTCTATCCTCTAAATTACCAGGTTTTCTTAGTTTCACTTCGTCATATGCCATTATCAACTTTTCTTGATATTTACTTTTTACTCCAGGATTTATTAGCTCTTCAACCTTCACTAGCTCCCTTTTACTTCCACCTACTCTATTCCCCCACTCTTTTGCTACAACTAGTTTTCCTTCCTCCAAAAAAAATGATCAGACATACCATTAGCCATACCCCTAGACATGCGCACGTCTTTCAATCCTCCAAACATTCTTTTAGTTATCAACACATAATCCATTAATGCCCTTTCTACCACTCTTCCATTTGCCACTGTTACCCATGTATACGTGTTTTTATCTTTCTTTTTGAAAAAGCTAGAACTTATCACCATCTC
>NC_090756.1:42167736-42195236 GCF_036898095.1 Palaemon carinicauda | reverse complement strand
TGACCCCGGGTGTCATGTCAAATCAGGTTGAAGGAGAGAGAGAGAGAGAGAGAGAGAGAGAGAGAGAGAGAGAGAGAGAGAGAGAGATTCTCTCTCTCTCTCTCTCTCTCTCTCTCTCTCTCTCTCTCTCTCTCTCTCTCTCTCTCTCTCTATGAGGGACAGCCAGGCACTGGTTAATCATCTCTTCCTTTGCAAATTTACCGAACCCAATATGTTACTTAACCGACTAAACGATAATTCAATCATATATATATATATATATATATATATATATATATATATATATATGTATATATATATATATATATATATATATATATATATAAATTTTATATACATATATATATATATATATATATATATATATATATATATCTTTTTCTTGATAATAATAATAATAATAATAATAATAATAATAATAATAATAATATCTATCATTTCATATATTGGATTGGTTCATATAGAAGCCATTTTCTACAAAGAAGTAGATTAGAAAAGTCATTAATTGTAAGTGACATTTATTATATTCACCATCATTATAATATTAATATCACCCTTATACCTACTTAGTTCTAAGGTTCAAATCCTTGTCCGAGCAGAAGTAGATTATTTATCATTAAGGGAATTTTCTAATTGAAAAGCGAATTCATTAAAAGTATTTGAAGATTACTTGAAAAACATATACATATTTATATCCATTATTATTAAAAGCTAAGCTACAACCCTAATTAGAAAGTGAGAATGCTATAAATCCAATTGGTTCAACAGGGAAAACAGCAAAATACTGATAGGAAATATAGAAATAACGATTAACTTATAGAAAAACTAAGTTATATCAGATATACAGAGAGCAGAAACAACGCTGGATAGATTAGTTACCTGTAAACTATTAGATTAGACTTATGCTCTAAAGAAAATCTATTATTATTATTATTATTATTATTATTTTTATTATTATTATTATTATTATTAGTAGTAGTAGTAGTAGTAGTAGTAGTAGTAGTTATAATAATAATAATAATAGTAGTAGTAGTAGTAGTAGTAGTAGTAGTAAGTATATTACTTACTTACTTACTAAGCTACAAACGTAGTAGGAAAAACAGGATGCTATAAGCCCGAGGGCTCCAACAGGGAAAATAGCTCAGTGAGGAAAGGAAATAAGGAAACTACAAGAGAAGTAATTAACTGCTTACCATAGCTAAAGAGTTTCTTCTACCCTTGTCAAGAGAAAAGTAGCCACTGAACAATTACATTGCCGTGGTTAACCCCTTGAGCCAAGAAGAATTGCTTGGTTATCTCATTGTTGTCAGGCGTATGAGAACAGAGGAGAATATGCAGAGAATAGGCCAGACTATTCGGTGTATGTGTACGCGAAGGATAAATACTCTGTAAGCATAGACAAGTATCCAATGCAGTACTGGCATGCCAGTCAAAGGACCTTATAACTCTCTAGTGGTAGTATCTCAACGGTTGGCTGGCGCTCCGGTCAACCTACTACCTACAAGTTTGAAGTTCTCAAGTTCCTCTGATTCAACTGCCAGAGCAAGACGGGAATTTGTCTCCAAACCCTCCTTAGTTCACAAGGATGGTGTGGTTGCAGACACTAAACAAACTATCGAGCTTGTGCAGGACTTGAACCCTAGTCTGGCGAGCACCAGACAGGGACGTTTTCAATAGGCCACCACAACCCTGAATTTATTGAACATCACGTCGAATGGAAATTACAATAGTTGTTAAACCAACAATTTGCAAAAGTATCCAGATACACAACAATGCTTTTACTATTTATACTCTTTTTATCTTGTTATGATTTTGTACACTTTTGCATATGCCATCGTCTATTAATAATAAGGCAGATCTGCACCGACTCGCAGGGGTGCCCTTTTAGCTCGGAAAAGTTTCCTGATCGCTGATTGGTTAGACAAGATAATTCAAAAAAATCAGATAGCAAGAAACTTTCCCGAGCTAAAAGGGCACCCCTGCGAGTCGGTGCAAATAGGCCTCATCAAAATAAATCGAGTGTAGATGAATTATCTAGTTTTCTTAAACATTCATAATCATATTGATAAACTCTGGTTTAAGGGTTGTGGTTGCCTATTGGAAACGTCCCTGCCTATCATTATGTTTGATAGGAGTTCGAGACCCGAACAAGCTCGATAGTTTCTGGTAGTGCCTATAATCTCGCCATCCTTGTGAGCTAGGAATGAGTCATCAGCAGCTCATGCCTAGCCCTCCATGGTCCTAGTTTGGGTTAAGAGGGGTTTTGGGCGCTGATCATAGGCACGGTTGGACACAGGCATCCATAGCACAGCCTGCTCATAGCAATTACACACTATCGCACACTTACTGCATTGCAAGTAACAAAGCTGCTAGTATAGGAAGACATGGGTTGGAGATACACACAGGAACTCGCCGCACAGTTACAGTGTGACAAGGTGCACTTCTTCAGATCGAGGTGTACCAAGAATCCCTGTGTTCAACTGTATCATCATACTCTAGGGAATTGTCATGAGCCATTTAGGAGCAACCTTAAAAAAAGAATTTTTTCTACCTACAATGAAAAATCAGTGAGACAAATTATTTAATGTTTATTCCCATAGATTTATAAAATGGAATAAGTTTCCCGAAATCAACTTTTGGATGCTTCCAAGCACAGAGACTTCTTGAATTTATCGACTCAAGCAGGAGATTTTGAGGTCCAATTTCCTCTAATAGGACTTACCCAAGGACTTGTATTGGCCTTGGACTTACCCAAGGATTTGTATAGGCCTTGGAGTTACCCAAGGCCTTGTATTGGCCTTGGACTTACCCAAGGACTTGTATTGACCTTGCATATACCCAAGGACTTATATTGGCCTTGGATTTACCCAAGGACTTGTATTGGCCTTGGACTTACCCAAGGAATTGTATTGGCCTTGGACTTACCCAAGGACTTGTATTGGCCTTGCACTTACCCAGGGACTTACCCTAACCCAAGGACTTGCATTGGCCTTGGACTTATCCAGGGACTTACCCTTACCCAAGGACTTGTATTGGCCTTGGACTTACCCAAGGACTTGTATTGGCCTTGCACTTACCCAGGGACTTACCCTTACCCAAGGACTTGTATTGGCCTTGGACTTACCCAAGGACTTGTATTGGCCTTGGACTTACCCAAGGAATTGTATTGGCCTTGGACCTACCCAAGGACTTGTATTGGCCTTGGACTTACCCAAAGAATTGTATTGGCCTTGGACTTACCCAAAGACTTGTATTGGTTTTGGACCTACCCAAGGACTTGTATTAGCCTTGGACTTACCCAAGGACTTGTATTGGCATTGGACCTACCCAAGGATTTGTATAGGCCTTGGACTTACCCAAGGACTTGTATTGGCCTTTGGACTTACCCAAAGACTTGTATTGGCCTTGGACTTACCCAAGGACTTGTATTGGCCTTGGAATTACCCATGGACTTGTATTGGATTTGGACTTACCCAAGGAATTGTATTGGCCTTGGACTTACCCAATTACTTGTATTGGCCTTGGACTTACCCAAGGACTTGTATTGACCTTGCATATACCCAAGGACTTATATTGGCCTTGGATTTACCCAAGGACTTGTATTGGCCTTGGACTTACCCAAGGACCTTTATTGGCCTAGGACTTACCCAGAGACTTACACTTACCCAAGGACTTGCATTGGCCTTGCACTTATCCACGGACTTGTATTGGCCTTGGACTTACCCAAGGACTTGTATTGGCCTTGCACTTACCCAGAGACTTACACTTACCCAAGGACTTGCATTGGCCTTGCACTTATCCACGGACTTGTATTGGCCTTGGACTTACCCAAGGACTTGTATTGGCTTTGGACTTACCCAAGGACTTGTATTGGCCTTGGACTTACCTAAGGACTTATATTGGCCTTGGACTTACCCAAGGACTTGTATGGGCTTTGGACTTACCCAAGGACTTGTATTGGCCTTGGACTTACCTAAGGACTTTTATTGGCCTTGGACTTACCCAAGGACTTGTATTGGCCTTGGACTTACCCAAGGACTTGTATTGGCCTTGGACTTACCCAAGGACTTGTATTGGCCTTGGACTTATCCAAGTACTGGGGATGAATGCAAGACCCACATTCTCTCTTGACGCCGAGTGTCATGTCAAAGTAAGTCACGGAAGGTGAGAGAGAGAGAGAGAGAGAGAGAGAGAGAGAGAGAGAGAGAGAGAGAGAGAGAGAGCCAGGCAACACGTGTGTGCTTCCCAGGCACTGGTTTAGGAGACACATCTCTGCCATTAATTCCATCCTTAATCTACTTTCGCTTTGCAAATTTACCGAACCCAATAAGTCACTAAGCCGCGTAAGCGGAAATTCAATTATATACAGTATGTATATATATATATATATATATATATATATATATATATATATATATATATATATATATATATATATATATATACATCTTTTTCTTATGCAATTTATGGGGATCATTTGTTGTTGTTATTCTTCCTCTTAATAATAATAATAATAATAATAATAATAATAATAATAATAATAGCAACGAATGTTTTTGTGTTAAACAGGTTAACATCAATATCGTTTTATAGTATTTGAAAGACAGATATAATTTAATGTTACTGTGCTTAAAACATTTTATTTTGATTGATCTTTACTTCTCTTGTAGTATATTTATTTCCTTACTTCCTTTCCTCACATTTCCAACTGCTTTTCCATCTTGGTTATAGCTTAACTGGTAATAATAATAATAATAATAATAATAATAATAATAATAATAATAATAATAATAATAATAATAATAATAATTTAGATGATGAAAATAATAATAGCTATCATTTCATGTATTGGATTTGTTCATATTAAACCCATTTTCTACAAGGAAGTAGATTATAAAAGTCATTAATAATTTGTGACGTTTATTATATTCACCAACGGTATGAAATTAATGTTACCCTTATTTCTACTCGGTTCTAAGGTTCGAATCCTTTGCCAGGCAGAAGTAGGTTTTTTATCATTAAAGGAATTTTCTTATTGAAAAGTGAATATACTAAAAGTATTTGAGGGTTGCTAGGAAAATATATACATATATATCCATTATCATCACGAGCCAAGCTACAACCCTAATGGAAAAGGGAAATTGCTACAAATCGAATGGCTCCAACAGGGGAAACAGCCCAATGCAGATAGGCAAGAGAGAAATAATGATTAAATTTGAAAGAAAAATATGTTATATAAGATAAAAAGAGATTAGAAACAACGCTAGATAGATTAGTCACATGCAGACTATGAAATTAGGTTTACGCTCAACATAAAAGCAATTATTATTATTATTATTATTATTATTATTATTATTATTACTTGCTAAGATACAGCCGTACTTGGATAAATCAAAGATTTCCATCAGGGAAAATAGCCCAGTAAGGAAAGGAAATAAGGAAACCACAAGAGAAGTAATTAGCGGGCCTCCATAGCGGAAGAGTCTCTTCTACCCTTGTCAAAAGGAAAATAGCCACTGAACATTGCAGTAGGTAACCGGTTTAGCGAGGAAGATTTGTTTAGTATTCTTGGTGTTGACAGGTGGATGGGAACAGAGAATAAAATATAGATTAGGCCGTAATCCGATGACTCTCTCGCGGTATTATATCATCGGGTGGCTGGTGTCCTGGCCAATCTACTACCTACAAGTTTAAAATACTGAAGTTACGCTGATTCAACTGCTAGAGCAAGATGGAAATGTCTGGGTCCAACTGTACTATATTCCAGTTTAAAGGTCACTTATGCATGGCAGAGGTGCCCGAGCAACCTCTACACCCAAGCTATGACCAAGGAGAGCAGGGCAATGGCTGCTGAGGACTCAGCAGGGAGACATATAGGCTCCCTCCAAACCCTCTATCCTTAGCTCGATAAAGGAGCTAAGGATCGCCAGGCAGGGACGTTTCCAAAAGGTCATCACAATCCTTAAAAGGTGGGCTCTTTCGCGAACAAATCGTGCAAAAACAATGTTATTTCAGCAGCCAGTTCTATTAAGTTTTCATATCATGAAAACGTTAACTATGACGAATGAGATTAAAATCTTTCAATAAACCAATGATTGTTATTATTATTATTATCATTATTTTTATTATTATTATTATTATTATTATTATTATTATTGTTATTATTATTATTATTATTATTATTATTATTATTATTATTATTATTATTAATAGTACTAGCTAAGCTACAGTGCTAGTTGGAAAAGCAGAATGCTATAAGCCAAAGGGTTCCATCAGGATAAAATACCCCTGTGAGGAAAGGAAACAAAGGAAATAAATAAACTACAAGAGAAGTGATGAACAATTCGAATAAAATATTTCAAAAAAAGCAATAACATTAAAATAAATCTTTCACATATAAACTATAAACAAATATCATAAAACAAGAGGAAGAGATATAAGCTGGAATAGTTTGTATGTTTGTACCCTCAAACAATTAAACTCAACCTCAAGACAGTAGAAGTCCATGGTACAGAGGCTATAGCACTGCCCAAGACTAGAGAACAATGGTTTGAATTTGGAGTGTCCTCCTAGAGAAGCTGCTTACCATAGCTAAAAAGTCTCTTTATATTCAAGTGAGATTTGGTTACTCAATTAAATGTCTGTCAGAACGATGAATACAGATTCCAATTCCAACTGCCGATGAAATGTGTATTTTTCGTCATGTTTCAGCTTAAGCTTAAATTCGAATGCTCTATCATTAGGATCTAAGCTTAATTAAGCTTTGGAATTGAGGTGACGAAAAGACAGTACATCGGAAGTTGGAATTAGAATAAGGAATTTAAGTTTTAATTTCATTATAGAATCCAAGTTGGAATTGGAATCTGGAATTGAAGTTAGAACTGTAATCTGGAATTTTGTTCATAATCTATTCTGGAAAATAATGTATGGCGGTTCGTTTAATGGAATCGTTAACGTTTATTGAGAGTTCACGAGTAAATCTATGACCAAGTAAATGATTGCCCTGATCTACCTAACGAGTTGGCCATTATGGATTGAACCTTTGCAAATACAGACATATTTGTTTTACAACAATGAAAATCTGTTTTGCGATATTCGTACGACTAGATTTGAACAAAGAAATATAAACAAAAACAGATAGTAACATAAGCAACATTTTATACACAGATTACAATGGCATTTATAATTGTTTTCTCTGTTATTGATTTGAAAACTAGGTAAGCACACCTAACGTACCCTTGGAAATGGATAGTACATTGGTAACATGCTCGCCTAGCATTCGCTTTGCAGCAGATCAATCTTAGCCCGGGACCGTGTGTTTAAGTTGTTTACTGGTGGGGCCACTGATGTGGTTGGGTATCACAGTGGAGGTCTTGGGCTTGCCCCGCTGACGTTGTGGTGAGCATCTATTCAGATGAAACTTGAACTGAAACCAGACACCTTTACCTTTAGTCCCAAAAACCTGCTTTCGATTTTACATCTTGCTTCTTATTTTGTCTCTTGCTTTCGATTTTGTCTCCTGCTTCCGCATACCCACACCCTTTTATCTCCTTCCCTATTGGTGGAGCCTCCCTCCACCGATTGCGTCATTCGTCTTGTTTTATCATAACTAAACGACACGATTTGAAAACGGATTCTGTTTATGATACTTTGGTGGAGCCATGAAAGGATAGAATCAATAGCAAACTGAATATTTCATACGAAGGGATATGCATACGATAACACACACACATACATATATCATCACCATCATCATCAGTCGTTTCTAGTCCACTGCAGAACAAAGGCCCCACACATGTCCTCCCACTTACAAATGTTTATGGTCTTTCTATGCCAGTCTATATCCACAAACTTTATTAGTTTGCAAATTCTCTCTCTCTCTCTCTCTCTCTCTCTCTCTCTCTCTCTCTCTCTCTCTCTCTCTCTCTCTCTCTCTCTCTCTCTCTCTGTATATATATATATATATATATATATATATATATATATATATATATATATATATATATATATATATATATATATATACGTATCTTTCTGAGTGGGGATATCTTAACATCATGAAAAAGGTTGTGCATTGACGTAACCAGCAAAGCTATACCAGTCAGGACCACCAATCCTAAGTTGGTTTGCAATGAGTAATGAGACGAAAATATCTCACCATCACCAATCTACACTGCCCCGCGTGGTGATGAAAACTGGTGAAAATTGTCAAACCCCAGGTATGAATAAAAGCATGTCTGAGGCCTTTTTCCTACAGTGAAGTTGAAACGGCTGTATTTGTTGTCCTTTTATATATATCTAGCAAAATTAATATTAAGGTTGTATATGAATACATTTACTTACATACATATATACAAACAATGAACGCACAATTAATACGGCATAAAAACCAAAGATTTAAACATTCAAACTATTTGACTTTTGATAAATTCTACCGGGGTTGAATCAACCGTTCAGTGTCCAATGAAATAATCGCTCATTAACAACTGATTCGAATAAATCAACCGGAAAAGGAAATAAAAAGAGCATTGTGAATGCAACACCATTCAAATATTTAATGGCGATACATTCCCTTGATATTGCCATTTATCATGTTCTAGCCTATAATGTTGCTCTTGGGGACTGTATCGACATGGAATGATCATTGTGTTCGGGGTTATTAAAGTTGGAATTGAGCTTGATAGCGACATCTGGCAATTATGCAAGATTATGCCACACACTGCTACATGCAATAATTCTCTCATGTTTTCAGCCAAATATATAAATGTATGAATTTTAGGTAGATTATATGTCTCTTGAGATTGTATTCACATGGAATGATCAGTGGTTTCGAGCTTTTTAAAGTTAGAATTGAGCTTGATAGGGACATCTGGCAACTATGCATGATTATGCCACACACCGCTACATGCAATAATTCCCTCATGTTTTATCACCAAGTTTTAGATTCTGCTGAAGACGAACTAGATATTACACTGAAAGTGCTAAAGGGAATATCTACGTTATGTGAGTCACAGAGGCTTTATGGGATGTGTGCACTAAGGGCGGAAGATCCCATTTCCCCTAAGCCAAAGTCTGTTACTTTATCCTTTGATCTTTAGATGGTTCGTCTCTCTCTCTCTCTCTCTCTCTCTCTCTCTCTCTCTCTCTCTCTCTCTGTAAGAGCAGTGAAAGAAGCTCAAGCATAATGTAGCACTGTGTGTAAACATCAGCAACGGTTTAAGTATAAAATTCAATACTGTTTCATGAATGTAATATATTTAACTGATTTCTGCATGGATTCATTTACTTCAAATATCATCGGGATGGAAAAACATTGGATATGTCTCATGTGTTTACTTTATCTGAGTCGAAGATGATTATAATATGAGTAGTGTTGAAAAAGTACAAGCTCTACAATGATATTAATATGAAACTTTTGATGTTGTTCTGGTGAATTTGAATCACTTGAAGAAAAATATGAATAGTTTAGCAAATTACTTTTTTGTTTATTTTCTAGTAAAGAAAAATGTATAGATTAATAATAATAATAATAATAATAATAATAATAATAATAATAATAATAATAATAATAATAATAATAATAATAGGTGAACAGTTAAAATAAATGAAAAAAAAATGTAACTTTCAAGATATAATTTCATACTAAAAATAAAACTGAATTGATATTTTGGCAAATCGCAAAAAAAAAAAAAAAATAAAAAAAAAATCAAGAAACTCCATAAGGGAGTATTAACCTCAAACGAGAGAGAGAGAGAGAGAGAGAGAGAGAGAGAGAGAGAGAGAGAGAGAGAGAGAGAGAGAGAGAGAGAGGGGGGGGGGCAAGGTATCTCGTATTACTGAAAAAATCTCGATCTTCCTTTTCACTTCTTTTATAAAATTAACTTATTTTTCATAAGCAAGGTAAGATTTTGTAATAGTATTTATCTATTTATCTATCTATCAATTTATCTACCTCTGTATCTACCTATTTATCTATCTCTGAAATTTTTCCCAATAATTATATATCTTAGATTTTTTTTTTATCCATTCCAGATCTATTTATTCACTACACTATAATATATTCTTTCGATATAAAATAATAGATTCTAGGAATTTTGATCTATACTAAATCTATGTATCCATAATTTTTCGTCTGTTCGCAATACTATTATAACTTTTTTTTTTTTTTTTTTAATTTACTGGGTTATTTTTTTCCCTTGCCTGTATTATTTTCTCGTTTATCCTCTTGTATGTCGACAAACAGTCATTTCTTTCGTCTTATGACCATATTTCAAGTAGTTCCTTTTTCCTTTACACTAAACTTTCCTCCTAAGTTTCTTCATGACTTTCTCTGTCCTTAAGTTTCTTCCGCTAAGCCATTCTTAACTCAAAACTTATTTTTTCATTCAACTCTAATTTTTTTTTCTATCAAACTGACTTTATTAATTTCATAAATTTGTCTATGTATCTGTCCATTATCAAAGTCATTTAAAGCTGCCAATTCTATGAGAAACTCTCTTTATCTATTTCTCAAACAAATGCTACAGTCAAATCCTTTGCTCTGTCCTCAACAGCCTTTCAGGAAGTCCTCAGAGGTTTTTCATAATGTTAAATGCCTATTGATAACGCCCCTGCCTGGTAATCGCCAGACTGGAGTTCGAGCCCCGCTGGAACTCGTTAGTTTCTTTAGCATCTGCAACCTTCTATCAGAAGGCATTAAGGAAAAAAAATACTTCGACAGCTGGCAAGTGGAATACCTTTGTCCACTAACGCATCTACAAGATTTTTTTTTTGGGGGGGGAGGCAAAATGCGGGTGACCTATGTTTTCTGATTCTTTGTCTACAAATGTCTAAATATATATATGTATGTACCTTCACTGCACCATAAATATAAAATCCCATTTAATAACTCAGTCCTGCTGAAGATGTCGGGAGACGAAACTAGTTGGATTTCAATATTTCCATTTTCCCCGTAACTAGTTGGCTCTCTCTCTCTCTCTCTCTCTCTCTCTCTCTCTCTCTCTCTCTCTCTCTCTCTCTCTCTCTCTCTCTCTCATACATATATACATCATTATCATCAACATCATCAGACATGTCACTCAACTTGCGTCTGTTTAAGGTCTTTCTACGCCAGTACAATTCCGCAAACTCTCTTAGTTTGTCAATCCATCGTCTTCTCCTCCTTCATATGCTCTCTCTCTCTCTCTCTCTCTCTCTCTCTCTCTCTCTCTCTCTCTCTCTCTCTCTCTCTCTCTCTCTCATATATACATACATCATTATCATCATCATCATCAGACATGTCATTCAACTTCAGTCTGTTTATGGTCTTTCTACGCCAGGCCAATTCCGGACACTTTCTTAGTTAGTCAATCCATCGTCTTTTCCTCCTTCACATGCTTATTTTCCAATATATAGATATATATATATATATATATATATATATATATATATATACAGTATATATATATATATATATATATATATTTATATATATATATATATATATATATATATATATATATATATATATATATATTTATAAATATATATATACATATATATATATATATATATATATATATATATATATATATATATATATATATATATATATATATATTTATAAATATATATATATATATATATATATATATATACATATATATTTATATATACATATATATATGTATGTATATATATATATATATATATATATATATATATATATGTATTTATGAATATACATATATATATATATATATATACCATATATATATATATATATATATATATATATATATATATATATATATATACCGTATATATATATATATATATATATATATATATATATATATACATTTTATATATATAAATATATGTACTGTATATATAGATATATATACGTATCTATAATTTTATATATATACATACATATATATATATATATATATATATATATATATATATATATATATATATATATAAATATATATACTGTATATATAGATATATATATACATATCTATAACTATATATATATATATATATATACATATATATATTTTTATGTATACTGTATATATATATATATATATATATATATATATAATTTATATATATATATGTATATATATATATATATATATATATATATATATATATATATATATATATATATATATATATATATATTTACCTATATACACACACATATATATAAATATGTGTACTGTATATATAGATATATATATATATATATATATATATATATATATATATAAAATATTATATATATATATATGTATATATATACATATATATATATATATATATATATATATATATATATATTTACATACATATATATACATACATACATATATATATATATATATATATATATATATATATATATATATATATATATACATATATATACATATTTACATACATATATATATACATATATATATATATATATATATATATATATATATATATATATATATATATATATTTACATACATATATATACATACATATATATATATATATATATATATATATATATATATATATATATATATATATATATATATATATATATATATGTATATACATTGGGCGTAAGAGAAAAAGAAAGGCAGAGTCAGAAAATGTCTTCGTCCAGTAAATAATAGCCAGCCATTCGAGAGACAAATGGAGCACTGGCAAGCATTATTAGCGGTAAACATCATCACAAAATCTCTTGCAAAAATAGTTTCTCTAAACGAGTTTTTTTCGATAACGCACTTTGAAAGAAATAAGCAGAAATTTCTTTCGTTTCTGCTTTGAAAAATAATTCTTTTTTAATGCTGGAATCCAAGAGATTTCAGTGAGGATAAACAGAAATTAAATGTTATAGAATTGACAGATAATGAGATACAAGGTCAAAGTCAATAATGATTTTACTGGTTTTACGAAGTATCAGATCATAGTGTCCATCGTTAGGAAAAGCAGCATGCTATAAGCCCAAGGGTTCCAACGGCGGAAAATAGCAAAGTGAGGAATGGAAAAACAGAGATTAAACTGCAAGAGATGTAACGAACTATTATTATTAAACATTTTAAGAACAATAACAACATTATAAAGAAATCTTTCATAAATAAACTATAAAAACTTCAAGAAAAAGAGAAAGTGAAATAAAATAGAATAGTGTTCCCAATTGTACCCTCAAGCAAGAGAAATCTATTCCAAGACAGTGGAAGACCACGGTTCAGAGGCTATGGCACTACCCAAGACTATCTACTCTTTCGGGTGCATAAAATCTACTTTACAATGCGGTCATCCACATAATGATGATGCGCTGCGAAGCCACAAGGTTTTTACAATAGGATATTGTTAATGACATCAACGGTAATTGTAAAAAGATTTTTCATATTTTCATATCAAGGTAACATAAATGGTGATTGTAATACAAAGATTTCTTTTTTTATACTTTCATAAAACCTTGCAATACTTTGTTCTTATTTACATTTTTATTGTAACCAGAAATATTGACTTCATTCTTTTCCCCTTTTTTATATTAATTAGTTATTTTGTATATCACTGCTGACTTGTGTATCTCTCTTATTCCACAAACTCTTATTCCAATCACTCAATCAATTTATTAACATTATTAGTAATGATAACTAATAAAATAAAAACAAATAACTAATACAGCCTTTTCCGGTCAACCTCAGAGATGTCACGTCTGGGGTTTCGCCAATTTTTCTTACCACACTGGCCAACTGCGGATTGGTGTTAGGAGACTTGTCTGATCGCTACGAGAAAACCAACCTAGTATGGATGTTCCTGACTAGTACAACTTTGCTGATCATGACGATACATTAACCTTTTCACCGCGTTCAGGTATCCACACTCAGAGCGGGATATATATATATATATATATATATATATATATATATATATATATATATATATATATATATATATATATATATATATATATATATACAGTATATAGATATATATATATATATATATATATATATATATATATATATATCCAGTTAGATAATAAGATTATACAATTGAAATTATGTTGGCAAAATTATAAAACTATTTTTCAAAATGATGATGATTTTAAGAGTAAAATTCTGTTTTTTTTTTTTTTCTCGAAGGGAATTACATAATACATCTATATATTTGAAAAAGCAATAAAAAAAGAATCGCTCAAGTCGTGAACAAAATAGTTTAAAAGGCACAAAGGAAAGCAAGAATTGAAAAGCGAAGAAAAGCAGCGTCGACATTCTTTTGTTTTCCGTGCATGCGCAGAAGCGTCTCTCTCTCTCTCTCTCTCTCTCTCTCTCTCTCTCTCTCTCTCTCTCTCTCTCTCGAAAATAGCCCCAAATCTTCTCTTTGTAGTTTGTTATGCAAATTAGTTTCCCTTTCCATAAAATATACATACGTAAACATATAGTCGTCCTTCACGCTTTTCTTGCTTAAGGTTGCAAGTTGTTTTCTTGAAGTACTCTCGCTACTTTTTATATATATACTGGCAGGGGATATGGACCTTTTATTTATCTTTGTATATATATATATATATATATATATATATATATATATATATATATATATATATATATATATATAGATATATATATATATATATATATATATATATATCTTATTTATATATATGTATATTTACGTCATATATATATATATATATATATATATATATATATATATATATATATATATATATATATAAGTACGTATATATATCATTTATATATTTAAACATCATTTATGTATATATATATATATATATATATATATATATATATGTATGTATGTATATGCATACACACATATGTATATATGTATATATATATATATATATATATATATATATATACACACATACGTATATAACTATAACTACTACTATCATTACTATAACTACTTCTACTATTATTACTGGTAGTATTATCATTATTACACCAAATGATTCTTGAATAGTACTTTATATTGCATAATAATTTGAAATATAAATATATGTGATAATGGTTTTGAAATATCTTAATGGCATGGACCTGAAGATCATTATAATTAGCCAGCTTACGCGACCTGTCAAAAACGACGTATAAATATTCAGACAGATATGGACACAGGCACAAACGCACACAAAGATTTAACCATTCCCTCCTCATCCCCCTTTCCTAACTATAGCACGATGGTTCGAAAATTTTTGTGAGATTGAGGTTTCAAAGTGTACGTACCTGCTTGGTGATTGTCCCGCTGAAGCTCGTTAGTTTCTTAAGTGTTTGCAACCTCACTTTACTTGTGAGTTAAAGATGGGGGATTTAGGGGAGCCTATAGGTCTACCTGTTTAGTCATCAGCAGTCATTGTCTGGCCCTCCCTAGTCCGAGCATGGAAGGAGATTGGCCTTGGGCTTTGATCATATGTAAATATGGTCAGTCTCTACGGCATTGTCCTGCTTGCTAAGATATTATCACTTTCCTTTGCATCTGCCACTCATGAGCAGCCTTTAAACCTATAAATATATAACGCCTCCCCAGACATTATTAGGGTTTTCCTCAGTTTAATCCAGTTATAGAAACCCACTTGCAATTCAAAGAACAGAGATTCTCTCACTTAAAGGGACCTAGTGGGACCCTAGTCATGTAAAATCCCAGAGATATGGCTGATATCTGAATTTCATCCATTGACTCTTGGGTGAATCATAAAAATTCTGTCACAAGTAAATTACATTTTCTATAGATTCACGAGAAAACTAAATGTAAAATTTCCCTAATAATTCTAATCACAAGTAGACATGGTTTTTAAACTAAATCAAGATCACACTTGAAGTTGAAAGCAATTATAAGCATATTTCACACCCTCAGCCCACCCCCATTTGAAGTTGAAATAAATTAAAAGCATATTTCAAACCCACACTTGAAGTCAAAAGCAATTAAAAGCATATTCCACACCCTCTCCTGAAGTTAAATGCAATTAAAAGCATATTTCACACCAAAACTTCAAGTTAAAAGCACTAACAAGCATAATTCGCAATTTCGCACCCATACCAAAGGTAAAAGCAATTACAAGCATAATTGAAATTAAATTCTATATCAATATACAGCTTTTTTTTTTTTTATATTTCCACCAAAGAAGGAAATATCTAATAAAAAAAGTTTCTTAAGTAATTTTACGAAAGGAAGTACCATCTTCGCCACACAAAATATCAACTAAAACTTTTTTTTATTGAAAAAAGTTAAAAACTGCTTTTTTCAACGACACCTTCTCATCCATAATTGTGATCTGACCTGTGTCATATTTTCCTTTTTTTTTTTTTCATTTTCAATCGAAACAATATTCCAAAAGTGAATGATTCCCTTCTAATTCAATAGTTTCTAAATAAAACTGTTGGTTTTAGAGAATAACATCGAAAACCGCGAAAAATATTTGATAATAACGACCAGAAATTAGTGCAAGATAAAACTGTTTAATTTGACAAACGACTCAATTACAGGAATTCCAGTAGGATGCCAATGGAATCCCCAAAAGGAAATAACTGTCACTTTAAAGGTTGCTCATGAATGCCTGAGGTAAGGGAGAATGGAAATGCACTACAAAATAATCATATGATCAGCGCCCAAGTCACCTCTTCATCTTTCTAAGACCAGGTAGAGCCAGGCAATGAGTTCTGATGACTAAGTAGGTTGACCTATAGGCAATATAGGACCAGGGAGGATCAGGCAATAGCTGCTGTTGACTCAGCAGGTAGACCTAAAGGCTCCCCAAAAGCTACCATCCTATATATATATGTATAAATATATATATATATATATATATATATATATATATATATATATATATATATGTATATATATGTATATATATATATATATATATATATATATATATATATATATATATTATATATATATATATATATATATATATATATATATATATATATATATATATGTATGTATATATATATATATATATATATATATATATATATATATATATATATATATATATATATATATACACACATTTATATAGCCAGACACATTGTTCTTTATTTAATTGGGGAGATACTATGTTTCTATTCTCATTATTATTATTGTTGTTTTCATTATTGATATGAAAGGCAGTATGATATAATATATAAAAAGAACACGATAATGAGCAAATCCTACAAACGAAGAATGAAGACGTCATTAACTTCAATACCTCATATCTCCGAGTATTCGTGTCCCCGCCCAACACCCCCCCCCCCCCCAAGGGTCCTATAGAATGGAGTCTGACAAGGAGGCATAACCTTTTGGATAGACAATAAAAGACAAAGAAGAAAGACGCCTTAAGGTGGACTAAAAGCCCACAGTGACAGATGGAGTCTCCTTTAATCGTTCATTTATGATCCCTTGACTGTTATATGGTCTATTCAGGGGACCTTTGTCTCGACCCCATTATATATATAAGTTTCTCTTCGTCGTTTATATATGGAAGATCTATTTTGACGTTGTTGTTATACTTAAAAATATCTTACATTCATTATTCATTACTTCTCATGTAGTTTTTTTATTTCCTTATTACATTTCATCCATGTAATAATAATGATAATAATAATAATGATAATAATAATAATAACATTAATAATAATAATAATAATAATAATAATAATAATAATAATAATAATCAGACTATTGCACTATCAGAATAGAAATGCGTCCCGGTATACCTCGACAGAATTCAGAATCTCCGAAGCCTATAGATCTGAAGAGAGAGAGAGAGAGAGAGAGAGAGAGAGAGAGAGAGAGTGTGTGTATGTGTTTGTGTATGATATACCATGAACTAATTGGTTTTTCCTAATGCCCGTGTAACTGAAAAATAAAAAACTCCACTTATGTATAGACGACGAATTAAACTCAATTTACCTATTATAAAATCCCCGTGCAATAATAGCCACTCTGATATCGAAAACAAAAAAGAAAATGATACTAGAATCAAAGCCTCAGTGAATAATGGTCAATTTCAGTCGCCTTAATCATCCTTGAATTACAATCTGTTACTATTTTGAAAATGTTTTTCGTTTTCAGCATTTGTACAAAGCTTTTCGCTAATGAGACAACTGTTTTATTAGACTGACCTTCAAAGCAGAAGGATACATATTCTTTGAAAGGGACTAAGTTTATTATTATTATTATTATTATTATTATTATTATTATTATTATTATTTTTATTATTATCTAAGCTTCAACCCTAGTTAGAAAAGCAGGATGCTATGACCCCAAGGGCTCCAACAGGTAAAATAACTCAGGGAGAAATGGAAATAAGGAAACAGATAGAATAGTGTGCCCGAGTGTACAGTCAAGCAAGAGAACTCTACCCCAAGACTGTGGAAGAAAATGGTACAGAGGCTTTGGCACTACCCAAGACTAGAGAATAATGGTCTGATCTAGGAGTGACCCTCTCCTAAAAGAGCTGTTTACCATAGCAAAAGAGTCTCTTCTATCCTTACCCTAATGGGCATCGAATAATCACAGTCCAGAAGTTAGCAATAGGCAATATGTAAAGAAACAGATAACTGAGTGAGAATTGCAGCACGTTTAATCAAGTGAGGAGGTTATATATGTATTTATGTATGCATATAAGTCCCCAACACAACGAGCGGATATAATGAAAACAAGATAAAAAAGGAAGATTTTCTAGCTGGATAATTAAGCGAGGTCTAGGTCTTAATGGTAGAAGTTAAGTCGTTACTGTCACCTAACTGCAAAGTGTGGCTTTAACTGCTCATGCAATTTCCCCTTGCACAGGAAGTACACAAAATTAAGGTTAAACGAAATTCCCCCTTTTAAAGATTGGAAAAATCAAAACATCGTACTTTGATTATCAGAGCTTCGTATGTTATACCAGCAAAGGCGCTGTCAGAAAACCTTTCCTGGAGTGTGGAATATTTCGTGGTCGGATTCAATTGTCAATAGATTATCGTTTTTTCTTTTCTAAATAGAAAATGGAAAACTACTGTTGGCAGGGGAAAGGAATCCTGATATTGAATGTTTTGCCGATTCCTTCAATACTTATGGGCGAAGGATATCCGATTCTTTTCCCCGGTACCTCTGCTATTTAAACAGGACAGATGAAAATATAGATTACACGCATAACCAAAATGGAAACAAAATAGGAGACCAAAGTAGAAATGAATAATTTTCATTATTTAATTGTGAGAGGTGTAACTATATATTCAAGTGTTTATATTAATATAAAATATCCACTGTGTAGTTGTAAAGGATCTGTGTTGTAAACAAAATGACTAACATTCGAGTCTCTTCGTTCGTTCGTTTTAGATTGTCCTACTTTAGGTAAGACACGGGCTCTTGCGTTGGCAGCCCGTAAGGTGTATCTATGGAAATATGTCGTCATAGCCTGATATCATAGGATTATATATGCTTGAGGGTACTCAGGCACACTATCCTATCTTATTTCTATTCCTCAGGTTTTTTTTCTAAGTTTTTATAGTTCATGCTGTATTTGAAATATCTATTTCAATGTTGTTACTGTTTTTAAAATATTTTAATTTAATTGTTCAATACTTTCCTTGTTGTGTATTAATTTTCTTTCATTTTCTTTCCTCAATGGACTATTTTTCGCATTTGGAGCCCTTGGACTTATAGCATCCTGCTTTTCCAACTAGGGTTGGAGCTTAGCAAGTAATAATAATAATAATAATAATAATAATAATAATAATAATAATAATAATATTATTATTATTATTATTATTATTATTATTATTATTATTATTATTATTATTATTATTATTAATGATATTAGAGGAGTTTCGTAAATACCCAAATTTTATAATGATTTCGTTGTAGGCCTACCTGGGCAGTATTCTTATGCCTTGCTATTAGCTCATGTCTCAGCATCACTACCAATCATATCTCAGAGCAGGTTTTGATGCTTGAAGCGTTTAATATAATTTCACAATTCTTATTAAGAGTAACCTCAACACTTTCAAATTTTGTAAATAAGAAAAACTTTTCCAAATAAAACTGATTAAATAGCAAAATGGTGCACCATAGTACCTTTTAACTGACGGACAAAACAGAGCCAAGTGTAATGTTTGTTCCAGACTGCGATGTGCAACGTTGTTTTCAATCGTTTGTCTGTCTACAAACTATGAGGAAAACATTTCCAATTACTGCAATGCGGAACCTGGAATCTGGAGCATGAAAAATGTATTGGATCTCTGTATATTTCTTCATCTATTTCAGCATTTCGACTCCAACTCAAGCTTTTGAATAGTTTTTTTTTTTTTTCTATTCAGCGATTATGTTTCTTTTCAATTGAATGTGTAGCTAATATCCTCATCCAATTCGAGCCGTTTGCTTCGAGCTTTGATCAAGAGGGAATTCTTGAGTTCATTCACTGAGCAGGGATTCTCCAACTTATTCATCCCGGCAAGTAGTGATTCTCAAATCTATGTAGTATTATATCAAGTTGTGATTCTCAACCTTATTCTTTATATTAAGATGTGATCTCAAACCTATTCATTATATCAAGTAGTGATTCTCAACCTTATTTATTATATCAGGAAGTGATTCTCAACCTCATTCATTAAATCAATTTGTCTTTTTCAACATTATTCATTACATCAAATTGGGATTCTCAACCTTATTCATTATATAAAGTAGTGATTCTCACCCTTATTAATTATATCAAATAGTGATTTTCAACCTCATTCATTATATCAAGTTTTGATTTTCAACCTTATTCATTATATGAAGTTGTGATTCTCAACATTATTCTTTATATCAAGATGTGATCTCAAACCTATTCATTATATCAAGTAGTGATTCTCAACCTTATTTATTATATCAGGAAGTGATTCTCAACCTCATTCATTATATCAATTTGTCTTTTTCAACATTATTCATTACATCAAATTGTGATTCTCAACCTTATTCATTATATCAAGTAGTGATTCTCAACCTTATTAATTATATCATGTAGTGATTTTCAACCTCATTCATTATATCAAGTTTTGATTTTCAACCTTATTCATTATATGAAGTTGTGATTCTCAACATTATTCATTATATCAAGTAGTGATTCTTAACCTTATTTATCATATCAAGTAGTGATTCTTAACATTATTTATACCTGTCAATAGTGTCACATTCAAATTAGAAACTAACCTAGAATTAACTTTGAATTGTTGCCATATAATGAATTAAAGTATTAGGCAATTGTAAAATAAAATTATTTTTTAAAACATGTAATATATCAATAGGCCAGAGTTTTAAGATAAAAAAAATATATTGAATTCCTAATGAATAGCAATTAGCAGATATTCAAATCCCATTGAATTTTTTTCTACTTCTTTCCAAGTCTTTTCTCCTCTCACTAAATTTTGAAAATTTCCAATTCTTTTATGAAAGTAAAAAAAAATTGGTTCCTTTTATCCTTGAGGAAACTTTTATGGTGATGAATCAAGAATTTTTTTTCTTTCTTTTTCTTTTGGAAACAGTAAATTTTGAAAAAAAAAATTCTTTTTGAAGATTTCAATTGATTTTGGAACAGCAAAATTCCGCCATAAAAGTATATTAGATATCTCATAACTTTAAATAACTTTCCATTAAATGAATTACGTTCTTGAATGCGTAATAAAAATAATATTTAATTTGTTACTACAATAATAATAATAATAATAATAATAATAATAATAATAATAATAATAACCAAAACAACGAGAACAACAACAACAACAACAACAACAACTACAACAACAACAGCAATAATAAAAATAAGGATAATAATCATAATAATAACAACATCAACAACAATGACTATAACAACAAAAACCACAAAAACTAAAACAACAACAACAACGACAACAACAACAGCAATAATATTAATAATAATAATAATAATAATAATAATCCAGATCGTTTTAATCTATGGGGATCCAGCAGACTCAAATAACTGTCATCAGATTATAATTTACTATCGAGGTAATATATCCAAACACAAGTTACCATTTAAAGGGAAATTGATTCCCTTAGTAATCTCATCAGTTCAAAGGTTTAAAGGCCGGTCATGAGAGGTGGAGGCAAGAGACTGAACATGTATGATATTGTCCCAACCGTGTGTTACACGATCGTACATAATAACGACATTTTTTTTGTTGTATATATTATGCTTTGTATCTTCCGTCTCCCCTCGCACTGATAGGGACCTGAAATAACATGACTGTTTTTCTCACTGTTAACTGTTAACAGCCCCGTTGTCAGTTGAACATGAAATTGCCTGTTATGTTTTTATGTCCTTTTTGCCTGGAGTTTATGTATATATAAACGGATGTTTTGTAATAAAGTTACAAAGTTGCTGTCATCCCGCCTTCTTAGTCATAGCCTCTCTCGGCCCGTCAAATTGGTGACCCAGGAAGTCGACTTGCTCCTCCCACCTTGCATTCCCCCCCCCCCCCCCCCCCCCGGCCCCCTTCATTGGTATTATGGCGGACTCCGCTCCGTTGAAAATTTCGTCGTTTACCAGCGGAGAGGCGTTTGCTTGGTTTCAGCACGCAGAAGTCCAGTTCCGTATCAAGGGCGTGACTCGCTCAACCACCAAAGCAGATTATGATCTCACGTCGATGTTCGAGGACACCTTCCTGGAAATATCCGACTGGCTTTGTGAACAAGGAGACACCCCAATAGCGTATGACACTTTCAAAACATACCTTCTGCAGCAGTAATCACCGTCGCCAGCCGCCCATATAGCAAAGCATTTTCAGGTCTCTCAACAACAGTTGGGGGACCAAAGGGCTTCGCTCGCCCTCAGGGAAATGACCAGTATCGCTCGCCTGCAACCTGCCGCAGACCGCTCTCCTCGTGAGGTGAACCTACTTATTTCCCTTTGGATACACCGTTTACCCGAACCTGTATCCGCTGCCATACCCGATGTCGATAGTTTACTCATAAAGGACTTGATGACCAGAGCCGTCACCCTTATGGACAGCAACTTCATGACCTTTAAAACCTCCATCAACGCCTCCACTCCTGACGATGAGGATGCCTATTCAACGTCAACCGAAGCTGACATGAATACCGTAGGACATACAGGCCTACCCCGTGACGTGCCGGAGCGGCGATAAAGCCATCCATCACCCACCACTCGCTCGCGCCCCAACAAACGACTTCTACAGCTACTTACTGCCGCCCATCGGCTTCAGTTTTGCTACTACCACAGCAGATTCGGGGCAGCCACAAAGAAATGTGCCAAGGAATGTCAGTGGCCAGAAAACGTGTAAGTAGGCCATCGCTCATGGCGGTGGCCTTATGTGTTTCTAATCTTTTCTTCTTACATGATGCAGGAGCTGGCATGCGATTTTTGGTAGACACGGGTGCTTGTCATTCTCTTTTGCCAAGGGAACTCTTCAGGACACAACGTAGTCTGTCTACGTCTGCCGACGTCCGCCTGGTAGCTGCCAACGGATCTGCGATACCCACCTAGGGTTACGAGAAACTCGCATTATCATTTGGAAACGGTAAATTTAATTGGAAGTTTCTCATTGCTGACGTCACATTGCCAATCCTTGGTGCAGATTTCCTCTCTCATTTCCACCTTCTGGTCGATGTCGCCCATTGACAATTGGTCAACGCAGACTTGTACTTGTCAACACCTCTTCAACCCGGCCTCTCCAACCTCACTCTCAACATCAGTGCACGCTTGGATGCCTATGCGCACCTCCTCACGTCGTACCCGGAAGCTTTCCATCCAGAACTTCGCCAAACGCCCACGGCTCCTGCCAAGCACGGTATTTATCACCATATCAAGACAACAGGACCCCTAGTCTTCGCAAAAATCAGACGTCTGGCACCAGAACGATTAGCAGCCGCCAAACAGAAGTTCGCCGAAATGGAGGAAATGGGCCTTTGCCAAAAGGCCTCCAGCCCATGGTCGTCACCCTTACATATCGTTCTGAAGAAAGACGGCTCCCTCTGTATGTGCGGGGATTACAGGCGCCTGAACATACAAACAGAAACGGATCACTACCCCCTCCCAAACATCGCCGACGTGACCTCCTACCTGCTCATAGTGAAGGTTTTCTCCACGCTCGACCTCCTGAAGGGGTATTATCAGGTGCCCATGAACCCAGAGGACATCCCCAAGACCGTCATCACCACTCCGTTTGGTATATACACCTTCAATTACTCCTGTTTTTGGCCTTCATAATGCTGGGGCCACTTTTCAAAGTCTCATGGATGGCATCTTAGGGGACCTACCCTTCTATGTATGTTATGTGGACGACATACTTGTGTTTTCTTCCTCAAAAGAGGAATACCTCCGTCACCTGCGCAGCGTGCTCGACCGCCTTCACCCAAACGGCCTTGTAGTCTGGTACGACAAGTGCATCTTTGGTGCCAACGAAGTGTCGTTCTTAGGGCACTGCATCACTCCTGAAGGAGTCCATCCCCTCCCTGAGAAGGTAGCAGCCATTCAGAACTTCCCCTCGCCCTCGACCGTCAAAGCTCTACAGGAAATCTTGGGCATGATCAACTATCATCACCGTTTTCTGCCAACCATTGGCGCCACTCTTGCTCCCCTCTACGCCTCTCTCAAGGGCAAGCCAAAAGACCTAAAGTGGGGTCCCCATTCAAGAAGCGGCCTTCTGCAATGCAAAGAAGCCCCTATCAACTGCTGCGGCTCTCACTTTTCCCATCACACATGCCCCTTTCCTTCTCTCCACAGATGCCAGCGACGTCGCTATTGGTGCAGTACTCGAACAGGTGGTCAACGTCTTGCCCCGCAAATTGGCCTTCTTCAGCAGAAAACTGTCCAAGGTAGAATCGGGTTATTCTACCTTCAATTGCTAATTGCTGCCGGTGCACTTGGCTGTCCGTCACTTTTGCCATTTCTTAGAAGGTACGTCCTTCGTCATTCGCACAGACCACATGCCTCTGGTGCATGCCTTCACTCGACAGTCTGATGCCTGGTCCGCCCGTTAACGCCGACATCTCTCCGCCGAGGCTGAATACAATTGCACCCCTCAACACGTCCCTGGGAAAATTAATCCTGTTGCCGATGCCCTGTCAAGAAACACGTTGGCTGCTGTTCAACTGGGATTGGATTACAACGCCTTGGCTGAAACCCAACGACAGGATCCAGAGTATCAAGCATGTAGGACATCCTGCACATTCCTCCGTTGGGAAGACGTCCCCCTCGACGACTCCAACACCACCCTCCTCTTTTACGTCAGTACTGGTAGACTTCCAAAGTACATTGACACACGGATTCAGAAGTGGGCACCTTTCCTCAACCTCAGCGTCGTTTCGCCCACATTCACGTCGACGTTGTTGGCCCCCTACCCACATCACAAGGACAGTGTTACCTGTTTACCATTATTGACCGCTCCACTCATTGGCCTGAAGCCATTCCCATGGAAACTGCAACGTCCGCCTCATGTACATCTGCCTTACTCTCAGGATGGATTGCAGGGTTTGGTATCCCTGAGCATATTACTTTTGACAGGGGTACCACTTTCACCCCTCAATTGCGGACATTATTAGCGAATCTCATGGGCATCACCCTACATCAGACAACTGCCTACAACCCCGCTGCCAATGGAATGGTTGAACGTTTTCATCGCACCCTCAAAGCAGCTTTGTTATCCCACTGCAATGATTTGCAAGGATTCCAACTGGTTTACTCTGCTTCCGTGGGTCCTCCTGGAACTAAGTACCACTCCTATAGACGCCCTCGACTTCTCAGCAGCTGAAATGGTGCATAGCGACCTGTTGGTCGTCCCTGCCGAATTTTTTCCTTCTGAAACCTCCTCTAATGATCTCCAACGCATACGCCGCCAGACTTACAAGCCCCCAGCGAAGCATCAGATACCGACAGACATGCACTCTGCAATGCATGTCTTCCTACGTAACGACACTAGCAAGCCACCGCTAACGGCCCCTTACACGGGCCCTTTCCTTGTAATCCGATGCAGTCCAAAAGCATTCCTACTAAACATTCGTGGCAAAGAAGACTGGGTCTCCATTGATCGTCTAAAACCTGCTTATCTCCTGCCAGATGACCTGCCTACAGTTCGGTTCTCTAGATAAGGGTGCCCTATTTAACAAGTACAGTATATATTATGCTTTGTATCTTCCCTCTCCCCTCGCACTGATAAGGACCTGAAATAACATGTTATTTTTTCACCATTAATTGTTAACAGCACCGGTTGGCGGTTGAACATGAAATTGCCTGCTACGTTTTTACGTCCTTTTTGCCTGGAGTTTATGCATATATAAACAGAGGTTCTGTAATAAAGTTACTCATTTGCTTTCATCCTGCTTTCTTAGTCACAGCCTCTCTCAGCCCGTCATATTATGATTAGCGCCCAAGTCCGCCATTCCCCACCCAATATAGGACCAGGGGGGGGGGGAGGACATGCAATGGATGCTAATGAATCAGCAAGTAGACATATAGGATCCAACAGCCTAAACCCGCCCACCCACCCCCATTCTTAGCTTAAAAGAATGGAGAGGTTGTAGGCACTACAAGAAACTATCGAGCTTGAGCGGGACTCGAACCCCAGTCCAGCGATCACCAGGCAGGGACGCATGCAATAGAATCTATTGTCCAAAATTCCATTTGAATTTTGTAACAAAGTAAGAAAAAAATATTTCCCATACGATACAAGTCTGATTTTCGTTACAGGCAATTTTCTTACTTTTAATTGTTGCATTACGTTTCCTTTGGCTATTTTTTTTTAATAATAATCAGAGTTAAGGTTAATTTATATTTATATAAATTTTTACCATTTCTATTTTACCTGCTTCTCATTCATAAATCTATATAGTTCAAAGCAGATGTAACTTTTGTAGAGAATTATCTTCATATATTAGATATAATTTCGCTATAATAGGTTGAACAATTTTGTCAAACTCTACAGAGCAGCTGTTAGAAAGCCCTTACTTAGCCCTTGACCTTTGAAATTCACGAATTTTAATGCAATGTTATTCTTTCCCGGAAATGAGACCTGTCTTTACTCCGCAAATGGATGAACCTCCTACCCATCTCTCTCTCTCTCTCTCTCTCTCTCTCTCTCTCTCTCTCTCTCTCTCTCTCTCTCTCTCTCTCTCTCAAAATGAGGAGAAACGAAGGGCTGTATAAAATGTTAGTCGGGTCTGGGATGAAATCAGCCTACACAAGGAATCTTAATTTGCCTAAAACATAAATAATTATAAACACAAAATAAAAATGAGGGGAAATTTTCTTTGATCAAATGTACAATGTAGCAACTACCCTCTAAAATGTTAACCTAAAAACAACTATTCTTTAAACTGCTAGTCTTGGATCAAATGAAATACTACATTAAAAAGCTAATGAAAAATTTAACAGAAAAATCAAATGAAAAACTATAAAAAAAAATACCTTTAAAACGTTATCCTTAGTTTAATTTTATTGAGTAGCAACAGCTGATTAAGAAAGTAAACCATCAATTAAAAGTATATTG
>NC_090756.1:42157736-42160236 GCF_036898095.1 Palaemon carinicauda | reverse complement strand
AAAAGTTAGTTTTCTTTCATCCAAAATGTCAAGTAATCTTTTTTCGATATTGATCTTTTGTAGAACTTCCACGTTAGTCTTTTTCTCAATCCAGCTTATCCTAAGGACTCTTCTGTAACACCATAGTTCAAAACTTTCTAATCTTTTCCGATCTGTAGCTTTTAAAACCCAACATTCTGAGCCGTATGATGCGATGGGGAAAACAAGTGATTTGAGAAGCCGCTTCTTTGTGTTTAGAGTGATATGTCTGTCTTTCCACACATTGCTTAGTGTGATGGTTGCATTCTTTGCAATACCAATTCTTCTTTTGATCTCTTGGGAGTCGTCTCCATTATTGGTGAAAGTTGCTCCGAGGTAAGTAAATTCAGTGACATTATCTAGGGCAACTCCGTCTAGTAGGATTTCTTGATCAGACGGGGCTTTTTGACACTTCATGACCTTTGTTTTCTTAGCATTTGGGTACAGTCCCACTTTTTCACTCTCAGCTTTTACTTTTGATACTAATGTTTGGAGGTCCTCCATACTTCCAGCGATTAAAACCACATCGTCGGCATATCTGAGATTAGTGATCTTTTGTCCTCCAACAGTTATGCCTCCTTCGTAGTCTTCAAGCGCATTTCTCATTATGGTTTCTGAGTAAATGTTAAAGAGGTGGGGAGAAACAATGCCTCCTTGTCTGACACCTTGTCCGATGTTAAACCAATTCTTTATCATTTCGGCTGTGACCTGATCGTTTCCTGGACTCTTTCCAAGTTTGAGTTCTTTGATAGCTTCTCTAATCTCATCAATCAGAGGAGGTGGTTCTGGTTCTGAAGACACTTGCCCGTATGGGACTGGTGTTACAACGGATTCATTTCTTTTTTAGAGATTTGTGCAGTATTCTTTCCATCTGTCTTTGACTTCCTCTCTGTCACAAAGGATTAGGTCATCTTCATCTTTGATGGTGCCAACAGATGGTTTGAATTTCTTGGTGAGGTTTTTCACACCATTGTACATTTCTTTGGTAGAGTTGTTAATGGAATTTACTTCAATCCTTTCGCATTGTTCTTGTATTAACTTTTCCTTGTCTTTCCGCATCATCCGTTGAATTTTGGAGTTCTGTTGTCTGTAAATTGTTTCCTCAACAGGATCATTGATCCCTTTTGCTTTGAGTTGCCTTCTAAGCTCAACTTCTTTTATGGTTTCTTCCGATATCCATTGATTCCTTTTGTTGGTTTTCTTGGTAATGGTTTCTTCTGCAACTTTTAGAAAGATATCCTTTCCTTCGTTCCACAGTTCGTTTGGGGTTTTCTCGTCTTCACATTGTAAAAGAGCCTCAAAGCTATTTGAAATTTTGACAGAATAATTGTTATCAAGGGTTTTGTAGTCAAAGCGAATTGGTTGAGGTGGTTGTGTCAATTTCTTAAGTTGTAGTTTGATCTCGGCAGCCAGGAGTTGGTGGTCGCTATTACAGTCTGCTCCAGGTCTAGTTTTAATATTTTTCACACAACTTTTCCATTTTTGGTTCAAGATGATATAGTCAATTTAGTTGCGGGTTTTCATGTCTGGAGACGTCCAAGTGTAGGGATGGCGAGGATGGTGTTCAAACATTGTGTTTGTAATCAGCATGTTGTTGGCACTACAAAATTCTATGAGTCTCTCTCCACGTTCGTTTTTCTCTCCTAGTCCAAAGCGGCCACAAGTTTTGTTAGGTGTCGTGTTCTTGCCTACTTTGGCATTCATATCTCCCATAATTACCTGCAAATCACGATTTGGTATAGAGTCTATAGTTTCTTGGAGGCTGTCATAGAAGCTATTTATTTCGTCCTCATTCGCTGTGCTAGTTGGAGCATAGCACTGAACAATAGTAATGTTATGTGGTTTTGCTTGGATTCTTATATATATATATATATATATATATATATATATATATATATATATATATATATATATATATATATATATATATATATATATATATTGTTTACAACACCACGCTCTCCATTTACTCCAAAATAATGCAATCCTGCAATTCTCATCTACTTGCACAGTAATCATGTGGTTATTCAAATTCTGGGAAAACAATAATTAGCAAGATATGTTGAGGAAGGGGGAAGGGGTTGTAAAAAGAGAATAGCTCGGTTTCCTCACCAAACGACTTGGAACTGACATGTCAGTATAGATAGTCAACCAAACAGAATTCGTGATGCCAGCGTACATAAACAGAAGTTCATGATGCTAGCGTACATTTCATATACTGTATATTGAAAATATACTTAGTAAAAAATGGAGTGATTACTCAAAAGTGTCACTATTTGTAAATTGCATATTTTATGGACACTTTTGAGTAATTAATCCATTTTTAATTAAGTATACTTTGAATATACAGTATATCAAATGTACGCTGGCATCACGAACTTCTGTTTCTGTACGCTGGCATCATGAATTCTGTTTGGTTGACTATATTAACACGTCACTTCCAAGTCGTTTAGTCAGGAAACCCAGCTATTTTCTTTTTATA
>NC_090756.1:42145236-42155236 GCF_036898095.1 Palaemon carinicauda | reverse complement strand
ATATATATATATATATATATATATATATATATATATATATATATATATATATAAATATGTATGGGCCTTTTGAAAAAAAACATGTTAAACTGTTCGATTACAGTTATAAGTAAGATATATATATATATATATATATATATATATATATATATATATATATATATATATATATATATATATATATGTATATATATATATACACACAAACATATATATATATATATATATGTATATACATATATATATATATATATATATATATATAGAGAGAGAGAGAGAGAGAGAGAAATATATATATATATACATATATATATATATATATATATATTATATATATATATATATATATATATATATATATATATATGTATATATATATATGTAGATAACTATATATATATATATATATATATATATATATATGTATATATATACATATATATTTATATATATATATATATATATATATATATTATATATATATATATATATATATATATATATATATATATACATATATAACAAGCCTGTTTATATTTACCATGTATAATTACATTTAATAAATAACACAATGAGAAGAGATTTATACTTTTAATTCTTCTAATGCACCAGCCACACGTTGAGATACTGCCGCTACAGCGTTATTGAGTCATCTGACTGGCAGACAGTACTATATTGTATCCCTCTCCTCTGGTTACGCAGCTAGCACCCGGTAAGACATTTCAAATTTTCTGGTTTTGAGTCGTAATATTCCCTACATTGATTATATGAAGAAAAAAATGTAGTGTTTTATGGTTCATTTTAGCTTTATCGACATCATACACCACTCTCCTCTTTCTTCATACACTTGGCAATACTGAAATTACCAGACGGTTAACTACTACACTGTAATTGTTTATTGGCTACTCTCCTCTTGATAAGGGTAAAAGAGACTCTTTTGCAATGGTAAGCAGCTCTTTTAGGAGAAGGACACTCCAAATTCATTGTTCTCTAGTCTTGGGTAGTGCCATAGCCTCTGTACTATGGCATTCCACGGTTTGGGATTAGAGATCTCTTGCTGGAAGGTACACTCAGGAACAGTATTCTTTTTTTATTTCTCTTCCTCTTGTTATTTTGAAATTTTTATCCTCTTGTTATTTTCAAGTTTATAGTTTATATGTGAAATATCTATTTTAAAACGTTTTTTATTGTCCTTAAACTTTTCTTGTAGTTTTATCTTATTTCCGTTCCTCACTGGTTATTTTCCCCCTTTGGAGCCCTCGGGCTTATAGCATCCTGCTTTTCCAACTAGGGTTGTAGCTTAGCAAGTAATAATAATAATGATAATAATAGTAATAATAATAATAATGATAATAATAATAATAATAATTATCATTATTATTATTATTAATTATTATTATTATTATTATTATTATTATTATTATTACAATAATAATAATAATAATAATAATAATAATAATAATAATGATAATAATAATGTGCCTACAAAAAAGAAATTCCAATAAAAATTAAGGATAATTTTTTAAATAAATGTTGTATTTTACTATTTTTTGCAAATGGGTGACTACTCAAGGTAATGTACCTATAAATAATTTCAGAAATAGCCAAAGAAACAGACCTCAAATTTACGCCAACTGATAAACAAACGTCTAAAGAAGCAAGTTCGACTCTTGGACTCGAGTTAAAAAGAAAAACTCGACCGAACCGCTTTCGGAATGGTAGATATTTCTGTCGACATAAGGTACTTCGATCGACGAGGCCGCCAGCCTCGACCCACATAACATATGCAAAGTAAGTGTCCTTTTCAATTGGACTCTTGGCCGAAAGTCGAGCGAAGTCTGCCACTTGAAGGAGGATAATCTTGTGGGAAGTAATTGATAGAGACATACAGAACACATTAGCCTTCAAATGCACTTCTCCGTCACATGGTTTTTCTTCAGAGATGTAATCGATGGCTCCAGTGGGACCTTTCTGGCAAGGTGACATATGAGACTTCAGGATAAGTTACCTTTTTTTTAAATGACTTCAGGATAAGTTTGTTTTTAAAAGGACTCCAGGATACATTTCTCTTTTTAAATGCTTCCAGGATAAGTTATATTTTTTAAATGACTTTAGGATAAGTTTTTTAAATTCCATCAGGATAAGTCATTCTTTAAAGGATTTCAGGATAAGTTGCCTTTTTAAATGACAACAGGATAAGTTACTATTATAAATGACTTCAGGATAAGTTTCTTTTCCAAATGACTTCAGGATAAGTTACTTTTTTTTCAATGACTCCAAGATAATTTACATGTTTTAAATGATTTCAGTTTGAGCTTCTTTTTCAAATGACTTCAGGATAAGTTACCCAATTGTTTCATAATTATGATTTATCTATTATATTTGTTCAATATTTATTATTTCATTATTTTCGTAATTGCTAATAATTATTTCATAATCATTCATTGACCCCTTTCGTGCGCGCATTCAAGTATAAGGAAGTAGCGTTAAAGCAATTGTGGCACCAATTTCTTGATATTCTCTCAACAACGATATTTTATCCAAGAGATGTAGACTCTCGCATTTCAGTAGTGTTGGATGAGATTTCTGTCTACGTCATCAACTTGGAAAGGTTCTGAAAATATATGAAAACCAAGGTTGTTGTTGTGGCCTATTGGTAACGTCTCTGTCTGATGATCGCCAGACAGGAACGAGAGAGAGAGAGAGAGAGAGAGAGAGAGAGAGAGGAGAGAGAGAGAGAGAGAGAGAGAGAGAGAGAGAGAGAGAGAGTTTGTTTAAAAAAAATATACACCATTAACAAGTTCTTAAAAGGACCACGAAAGTTAAGAGATAGTTTTACAGAACCAAGAGATGAACGATGTTTTTTTTTTTTTAACTTTCCTTTTTTGTGTTTGAACTTTTCTCTGTTCATTTTTTGGCATTCCACCATTTTCAACAGTGTTTGAACTTGTTCCTACAAATCCAACTGAAGCCCTGAGCCTTTTGAAACGAGACACAGGAAGCGAGATGGAAGTTTTCTTCTTCAAAGTTTACTCGGTGCCTGAATAGGAAGAAGTTTCCCGCGCTCATTTTCCCCGCCAGTAATAAATGGTATCTGAAAGTTTACTGTTATTATTGCTGAGTCTTTTGTAAATAAAATAGGGGATGTGCAGTTTGTTAGAAATGCCTTCCTAGAATTCATATTCCACGAAATAATATTGCTTTTTTTTATCTCTCGCTCTCTCCAGCATTAATATAAGAACCTGTTTAAGCTTGCCATCGCATGTTTCACATTGTTCGAGTTTTTGTGACATGGTTTGCCCACAACTTTTTGTATATAACCTCATTATCTTGTTGAATAAAGTTATGTAGATTCATCTGGCTTTTATGTTGATACCTAAAGGAAATGTACTTGGGTGAAGATTAAGATGAGAAGTCGACAATCAATAAATTTTGTTATCTTAAACAAACAGAAACCAATTGATTGATATCATTACCGATAAGAATAATAGCTTATTGCATTATTGTTTAATTTTTGAAAGTCACTGCAGTCAATCAAAATGATTTGAAACGAAGAAAATTAAAGAATCATTTCAAAAATATTTCTTCATCATTTTTTACAAGACTGGAAAAACAAATTGACCAAATAAAATTTTCTTAATTTGAACATTACTCTCTTTTCCGATTATTCTTTTCTTCTTCTCTCATTTCTAAGTAAATTGTTCATATTGAAAATGATTGATGTGTTAGAGATAATTAACCCAAGAATATTAACTTATCTTATGCGTGACTGGCGCAGCGTAATTCTATAAGCGATCTTACTGAAGAAATTCACGTCCCCTATAACTTTTTTTTACTTTACTAATGTTGGTTTAAGCATTATAGAATTCCATTGTATTGAAAATCCTTTATATGAATAGTAAGCTATATGAAATTAGCAAAGTAATCAGATATGTATATCTTTTTCGAAAACTTTCTAAATTGACTCTTTTTGATATTTCTTTGAGATCAAAGAATTCTCAATATTTAAGAAGAGAGAGAGAGAGAGAGAGAGAGAGAGAGAGGAGAGAGAGAGAGAGAGAGAGAGAGAGAGAGAGAGAGAGAGAGAGAGAGGGAAATTATTTATAGTCACCCTGTAACTAACTTGCTGGCTAACATCCAATCCACCCACATATAGGAAAAAAAAATGCTAAGTTATCAGTGATTATTCCCTACTCTCTCTCTCTCTCTCTCTCTCTCTCTCTCTCTCTCTCTCTCTCTCTCTCTCTCTCTCTCTCTCACAGAATTTCTAAGGATCCCAACTTATTGTCTTTTTTTCACTCTATGACTTTCTCTTTTCAGTGAGAGAAAAATCTGCTTTATTCATATCAGTAATTCTCCATCTCTTATACATTGTTTATTTATTCATGTTTAGTATGTGAAAATTTTATTTTACAATCAATTATTTCTCGAGTTGGTTTTTAATTTGCAAATCCTCATAACTTATTTTATTGTTCCAAACCAAAAAAATATGTGAAAATCTAATCATATTAACACTGGAATCCACATATGATATTTTCCTGATTATCCTTATAGAAACGATCACAATCTGTTGAACTTGTTTATTTCAACAATGAAAAAGTCAAAATGATAAAGAAGAGGAATAGAGTCTGAGGAAAGTCAAAGCTGTGACAGAAAGGCCGTGTGTTTGTGATTCTCATAACTCGAAAACTATTTGACCGAATCTCTTGAAATTTGATGGGAGGATTGGCCATTATCCAAAAACAGTTTGATTAGATTTTGGGAGTGGTTGGGTCAGAGGTCAAGGTAATTAAAAGGTCAAAAATGTCTTTTTGTTATATTGTAGTCATTTTTTCTATCCAATTTGCATCAAACTAGTTTCCATGGTAACAAATGTGGCGTTAGCAAAGGTATGCACTCTACCGATAGCCCGCTCTAGTAGCATTTTGTTTTCAGATCGATAAAATTTCAGGTCTACATACGAGTGCTAAGGATTTCCATTCAGTTATTCGATAATTCTTTCATTCTTTCATTAAATCATTCTGATTCCCTCTTATTCACACGAGAAAGGGAAACTCACTAAACTACATCACATTACTCACAACTCTGGGAAGTCATTTCTCTTCATCTTCTTCTTCTTCTTCTTCTTCTTCTTCGACACTAATTACAGCCATAATTATCCCAGAGCAACTTCCCCTTCCGTCCCCAATAAAATCTTCTCCGTCAGCAGTGAGAAACCATGGCCATCTCCTGAAGGAGTTCAGCCAAGGCATTCCTTCCCTTTCGAAGGACTCGCCAGTAAGAGGGCGTCTCTCGAGACCTGTTGAGGATGTCCTTCGTAGGTTCATGGTGGAAACAAAGGATTTATTACCTTCCCAGATGGACGAAGGGGGCAGGAACGTCAGTGGGTTTGCGTGAGGGACCAGGAACTGGGGGGGGGGGGGGGGGGGGGGCGCACGGGAAAGGGGGGGGGGGTGGCGGGTAGGGGGAGGGGCCTTAAACAAGGCGAGTAGGGCAGGGTGGGAGAGGCCAAGTTGAATAATTCAACAAACACAGGGTTAAAGGAATTTCTCCTTCAAGTCGTCTTGCAGGTTTTAATGTCAATACAGAAAATAAGTTTTCTGAAGGTTTATCACCACATCAGTGACGTTTGTACCTGCATAAGGGCGTACACGCACGGACACTTCTGTAAATAAAAGTGTATATACATCATCATCATCATCTCCCCCACGCCTATTGACGCAAAGGACCTCAGTTAGATTTCGTCATGAGTTTTTAAATTAATACATTTCCATTCATCACCACGCTTCATAGTCCTCAGCCATGTATGGTTGGGTCTTCCAACTCTTCAATTGCCTTGTGGAGCACAGCTGAACCTTTGGTGAACTAATCTCTCTTAGGAAGTGCGAAGAGTATACCCAAACCATCTCCGCCTACCCTTCACCATGATATCATCCACATATGGTACTTGAGTAATCTCTACTATAGTTTCGTTTCTAATTCTGTCTTAGGTGCTTTGCTCTCAAATCTGCAGAACCAGTTATATGTTTTATTGTCATAGCATTACTCATGTCCATAGAGTAACATCAATGTCACTAAACTGCTATAGAGCCAGATTTCCATATGCAATTTCAGGCAATTTGATTTCCAGATTTTACTTAACCTAGCCATTGTTTGATTTGCTTTTCTTAATTGTTCATTAAACTCCAATTCTAAAGACCGTGTATTACATATTATAACCCTAAATATTCAAATGTTTCTACCTCATTAATCCTTTCTCCTTCCAGTGATATCTCATCTTCCATTGTATATTCCATTCTCATGCTCTCATCATCAGCATAATCTAGGTCTGCTGATTTCCTGTTACCAATCCAGTCCAAACCTCCGTGATCACCAACTGTTCTATGCATTACAAAATCCCTGAGGAGGATAAACAGAATAGGTGACAACATATTCCCTTGAAGTACTCTAATGTTCACTAGAAATTCATTTGATAGGACTCCATAACATTAAATTTGCACTTGCTATGCTCATGAAAAGACTTAATCAAATTTACATATTCAAGAGGAACTCCATAATAATGCAGGACTCTCCAAAAAAATTGGGCGGTGCACAATGGCTTTTTCATAGTCCCACAAATGCCATCAACAGTAGATTCATATATTCTACACATTGCTGTACAAAATGTCTTGAAATTAAAATTTAGTTAGTACAACTTCTACTTTTTCAAAACCAGCTTGTTATCTCTCAGCTTTTCATCAATATTTCTCTCTGGCCTCTATAGAATAAGCGTACTATATATGTTCATGACAACTGACCGTAAATGTGATGCCTCTGTAATTATTGTTATAGTACAGATCTCCTTTTTTTGTCCTATTCACCAACTCTCCTAGCTCCCTTTCATCAGGTTTCGTCTTTTCATGCTACAGTCTACAAATTAATCTTTTAAGTATTTTTGTCCAAAATCATCTCCACCGTTATTCAATCGTATCCAGGGGATTTTTATCTCTTGAGTTTTTTAATGATACCTTCGACTTCAAAAACACTGAATTCTTTCATGGGCACATCAAGTTCTTGATAAGCTTCAGGTATATCATCAAATGATTTCCTTCATATCTTCTATTCCATCTAATGTTGTCTTTCTTATTTTTTTATATTATAACAGACCCATCTCTCTTTTTGTTGGGCACATGCTTCTTTGCCCCAGTCAAGATTTCATTAATAATTATATGAGCAATTCTTACACCATAGAAACTCTCTGAATTCATAGATTTGTCCGCCTCCTCTGCTTTCCTGTCTAAATATTCTCTCCAGTCATTCCGGGCTTTTATTTTGACCTCACTATCAATACTGGAATACTTAGCATGCTCTACCTTGTATTTTCTTTACTTCTTCGAAAACCTCCAACAATCAAAATCTGCCATTTTCTACGTTTTATAGTATCCCAAATATCATTTGATATCCATGGCTTTTTCCTTGTAACTGCATGTCTCAAAACTTCACTACCAACTGACTGATATATGTTCTTAATTTCACACAATTCTGCTCTTCGTCTCTAAAAGTCTCTGAGACTGCAAATGGATTACTACATTCAATTGCAAAGGTTTCTCTGTGCTCATCTTATAGAAGTTTGGTTGTATCAAACTTAGGTATTCTATCTATATTTCTGTTGGGTGCTTCCAGTTTTAATTTCAGTGTGGCAATGAGGAGCTGGTGATCACTACCAATATCTGCAACTCTAAACTTTCTTACATTTCTCAGAGTCCTCCTTTTCTTCGTATTAATAGCTATTCGATTTTCTTAATTATCACATGGTGAAGTCTCTGTTTATTTGTGGATGCCCTTGTGCTAGAAAAGAGTACCTTCAACA
Source organism: Palaemon carinicauda (assembly GCF_036898095.1). Taxonomy (NCBI): domain Eukaryota; kingdom Metazoa; phylum Arthropoda; class Malacostraca; order Decapoda; family Palaemonidae; genus Palaemon; species Palaemon carinicauda. Next base: position 42,147,387 of record NC_090756.1, on the reverse strand, counting down.
AAAAGATAGTTTGTTGAACAAAAACCTTTAAAACGTGCTCCATTTTCCGTTTGCATCTTCTCCAAGACCCTCAACATCCATTACATCCTTTATACCTTAATTATCCGTTCTAACTTTAGCATCGTAGTCGCCATTTCACATTTTTCATATGTCTCTCTCTGATCTCATCTATTATACTCTGCAGTACTTCATAGGGTATATATATATATATATATGTATATATATATATATATATATATATATATATATATATATATATACATATATATATATGTATATATACATATATATGCATTATATATATATGTGTATATGTGTATATGTATATGTATATATATATATATATATATATATATATATATATATATATATATATATATATATATATATATATATATGTGTGTGTGTGTGTGTACATATATATATGTATATATACATATATGTGTGTGTATATATATATATATATAAATATATATATATATATATATATATATATATATATATATATATACATATATATATATATATATATATATATATATATATATATATATATACTTTCTAAAAAATTTAGTGATTACTCAAAAATGTCCCTTTGTAAATTGTATATTTTATGAACACTTCTGAGTAATTATTCCATTTTTAATTAAGTATATTTTGAATATACAGTATATCAAATGTACGCTGGCATCACGAACTTCTGTTTTTGTACGCTGGCATCACGAATTCTGTTTGGTTGACTATGTTAACACGTCACTTCCAAGTCCTTTAGTGAAGAAACCGAGCTATTTTCTTTTTATAACCCCTTCCCGCTTCCTCAACATATCTTGCTAATTTTTTTTTTTTTTTTTTTTTTTTTTTTTGAAATAGGAAACTTTCAAGATATGTTTTCCTTATAATATTCGAATTGATTTTGGAACACCAAAAATTCTCCAAAAAACTCTATTAGATTTCTCAATACTTAAAATAACTTTGCATTGAAAGAATTACGTTCTTGAATACGGGAGCTGCTAATCTGTGGGAATTCAGTAGACTATAATACAAGTTTTAAGTTTAAAACTTATTATAAAGGAAATATATCAAAATACATGTTAGCATTAAAGGGGGATTTGTTTTAGTAACTTCATCAGTTTATAGGTTTAAAGGCCGCACAGGAGAGGCGGAGACAAGAGTCAGTGACATTGCCCGAGCGAGAAGGACAATGCTCTTGAGACTGATCGTATAATATAAGATTAGCGCCAAAGTCTCCCACTCCCACCCAGGCAATGGCTGCTAATGACTCAGCAAGTAGACATATACGCTACCCTAACTCACCCCCCATTCTTAGCTCACAATAATAGGCAGGTTGCAAACACAATAAGAAACTATCAAGCTTGAGCGGGACTCGAACCCCAGTCCAGCGACCGACATGCAGGGACGCTTTCAATAGAGTCTATTTTCCAAAATTCCATTTGAATTTTATAACAAAATAAGAAAAAATATTTCCCATTTGATACAAGTTTGATTTTAGTTTGAGTTGGATGTCTTATTTATAATTGTTACATTAATTTTCCATTCCCTAAATTATGTTTTGTTTTTTACTTTTAGAATCAAGATTGATTTATATTTATATAAAATTTTACTATTCCTCTTTTAATTGCTTCCCATTCATAAATTTAAAATATTTACAGCTGATGTAATTTTTTTTTAGAAAATTATCTTCCTATATTAGATATAAATTTCGCTATAAGAAATGAAACAATTTTTTCAAACTCTACAGAGCAGCTGTTAGAAAGCTCTTACTTGGCCCTTGACCTGTGAAATTCACGAATCTTAAGGCAATGTTATTCTTTACCAGAAATGAGATATGTCTTGACTACGCAAATGGATGAACCTCCTTCCCATCTCTCTCTCTCTCTCTCTCTCTCTCTCTCTCTCTCTCTCTCTCTCTCTCTCTCTCTCTCTCTCTCAAAATGAGGAGAAACGAAGCGCTGTATAAAATGTTAGTCGGGTCTGGTATGAAATCACCCCTATACACGAAATCTTAATTTAACAAAAACATGAATTATTATTAACACAAAATAAAAATGAGCAAGATTACTCTTTGATCGAATGTACAACGTAGCAACTACTATCTAAAATGTGTACCTAAGAGCAACTATTCTTTAAAAC
>NC_090756.1:42143011-42144736 GCF_036898095.1 Palaemon carinicauda | reverse complement strand
AATTCTGAAAATCAAAAAAATTAAATCGAGAAAAGAAACGTCTAATAAATAAAAATTTCTTCTGTTTCTTATCAGTCTCTTGGGCATTGCCCAGCTTGATAGGGCAATGTCACTGTCCCTTGCCCCGGCCTATAAAGTTTCTAAACCTTTAAACTTCCCTGGTCCTAGCTTGGTTAGAGAGGGAGCTTAGGCGCTGATCACATGTATATATGGTCAGTCTGTAGGGCACTGTCACTATCCCTTGCCTCTGCCATTCATGAGCGGCCTTTAAACCTTTAACTGGCTTGTGTCGGATGCATCCTTCTTCATTAATGACTACAAACTCTCAGACTCAAATTCAGGACGAAATTTAGGACTTAAAAATAAGAAATTAGACTAAAACGAAAACCAAACTTGTCACGAATGATTAGAAAACTCAATTGGAATTTTGGGCAATAGATTCTATTGGAAGTGTCTCTGCCTGGCGATCACCAGACCGAGGTTTGAGTCCCGTTCAAGCTCTATAGTTCCTTGTAGTGTCTGCAACCTCCCCATCCTTGTAAGCTAAGGAGGGGGGTGGATTTTTTGGGGAGCCTATAATGTCTACTTGCTGAGTCATCAACAGCCATTGCCTGTCTGGCCCTCCCTGGTCCTAGATTGGGTGGGTATTGGGGGACTTGGGGTCTAATCATATAATATATGATCAGCCTCTAGGGCATTGTCCTACTTGTTATGGCAATGTCACTATCCCCTGTCTCTGCCACTCGCGAGCGGCCTTTAAACTGATGAAATTACTAAGTGAATCAAATCCCATTTCAATGCTAACATGTATTTGGTTATATTGCCTTAATAATAAGTCATCATCATCATCATCATCATTATTATTATTATTATTATTATTATTATTATTATTATTATTATCATCATCATCATTAAAGATGATTATATCGTATTCAATAACGTAATTAATTCAATGCAAAGTTATTTGAATTTATGGGTAAACTAAAAGATTTTTATGGTGAATCAATTGGAATCTTCTGAGGAAAACATCTTTTGAGAGTTTTCAAATTAAAAAAAAGGAATATTTTTCCTCTTTTTTAACATAAACGTTTTTTGGAAAATTTAGTGAGAGGAGAAAAAACTTGGTAATAAGTTGAGAAATTAATAGGACTTGAATATCTGCCGATTGCTATTCTTTAGAGATTCAGTATATCTATTATTTTTTTTATCTTAAAACTCCCGCCTATTGATATAATACCTCTTTCAGATAATAATTTTATTTTATAGTTACTTGGTATTTTATCTCGCTATATGGCAACAATTCAAAGTTAATTGTAGTTTTATTGCTAATTTGAATGTGGCACTATTAACCAGAACAAATATGGTTGAGAATCACTACTTGATATAATAAATATGGTTGAGAATCACTGCTTGATATAATAAATATGGTTGAGAATCACTACCTGATACAATGAAAGCAAGAGTTACTACTTGAATGAAGACAAGAATTCCCTCTTAATCAAAGCTCAAGAAAACTGCCTCAATCAGATGAAGATGTTAAGTACACATTTGATTGTAAAAGAAATACAATCACTGAAAATAAAAAACTACTGTTCAAAAGGATGAGTACGAGTCCAACTGCTGAATCAGATGAGGAATTATACACCGATCCAATCCATTTTTCATGCACCTGATGGCAGGTTCCGCATTGCAATAATTGGAAACGTTTTCCTCGTCGTTTGCAGA
>NC_090756.1:42118011-42120511 GCF_036898095.1 Palaemon carinicauda | reverse complement strand
CAGGAGATAAGCAGGTTTTAGACGATCAATGGAGACCCAGTCTTCTTTGCCATGAATGTTTAGTAGGAATGCTTTTGGACTGCATTGGATTACAAGGAAACGGCCCGTGTAAGGGGCCGATACTGGTGGCTTGCTAGTGTCGTTGCGTAGGAAGACATGCGTTGCAGAGTGCAAGTCTGTCAGTATCTGATGCTTCGCTGGGGCTTGTAAGTCTGGCGGCATGGAGTAAATTTTCCCACAAAATGACGTATGCGCTAGAGATCATTAGAGGAGGTTTCAGAAGAAAAAATTCTGCAGGGATGACCAACGGGTCGCTATGCACCATTTCAGCTGCCGAGACGTCAAGGGAATCTATAGGAGTGGTGCTTATTCCCAGGAGGACCCAGGGAAGCAGAGTAAACCCGTTGGAATCCTTGCAAATCCTCGCAGTGGGATAACAAAGCTGCTTTGAGGGAGCGATGAAAACGTTCAACCATTCCATTGGCAGCGGGGTTGTAGGCAGTTGTCTGATGTAGGGTGATGCCAATGAGATTCGCTAATGATATCCGCAATTGAGGGGTGACAGTAGTACCCCCGGCAAAAGTGATATGCTCATGGATACCAAACCCTGCAATCCATCCTGTGAGTAAGGCAAATGTACATGAGGCGGACGTTGCAGTTTCCATGGGAATGGCTTGAGGCCAATGTGTGGAGCGGTCGATGATGGTAAACAGGTAAAAATGTCCTTGTATTGTGGGTAGGGGGCCTACAACGTCGACGTGAATGTGGGCGAATCCGTGTGTCAATGTACTTTGGAAGTTTGGCAAGAAGTACAGGTGCGGACCCAATCCTTAGCATCCTTAGAAATGCTTGCCAAATGAACTTCGTCTTCAGCAGCTGTGCAGTAGAATAGCATGTGGGATGTGAATGGCCGTGAATGAAATCAAACACCTGTCGGCGAATGGGAGCAGGAATCCAAGGTCGCGGTTTACCATTACTGACGTAACAGAGGAGGGAGGTGTTGGAGTCGTCGATGGGGATGTCTTCACAATGGAGGGATGTGCAGGATGTCCTACATGCTTGATACTCTGGATCCTGTCGTTGGGCTTCAGCCAAGGCGTTGTAATCCAATCCCAGTTGAACGGCAGCCAACGTGTTTCTTGACAGGGCATCGGCAATGGGATTAATTTTCCCAGGGATGTGTTGAAGGGTGCAATTGCATTCAGCCACGGCAGAGAGATGTCGGCGTTGACGGGCGGACCAGTCGTCAGACTGTCGAGTGAAGGCATGCACCAGAGGCATGTGGTCTGTGCGAATGACGAAGGATGTACCTTCTAAGAAATGGCGAAAGTGACGGACAGCCTAGTGCTCCGCCAGCATTTCGCGATCGAAGGTAGAATAACCCGATTCTGCCTTGGACAGTTTTCTGCCGAAGAAGGCCAATGTGCGGGGCGAGCCGTTGACCACCTGTTCGAGTACTGCACCAATAGCGACGTCGCTGGCATCTGTGGAGAGAAGGAAAGGGGCATGTGGGATGGGAAAAGTGAGAGCAGCAGCGGTTGATAGGGGCTTCTTTGCATTGTAGAAGGCTGCTTCTTAAATGGGGAATCCACTTCAGGTCTTTTGGCTTGCCCTTGAGGGAGGCGTAGAGGGGAGCAAGAGTGGTGGCAATGGTTGGCAGAAACCGGTGATAATAGTTGATCATGGCAAAGAATTCCTGGAGAGCTTTGACGGTCGAGGGCGTGGGAAGTTCTGAATGGCTGCTACCTTCTTAGGAAGGGGATGGATTCCTTCAGGAGTGATGCGGTGCCCTAAGAACGACACTTTATTGGCGCCAAAGGTACACTTGTTGTACCAGACTACAAAACCGTTTGTTGCAGGCGGTCGAGCACGATGCGCAGGTGACGGAGGTATTCCTCTTTTGAGGAAGAAATCACAAGTATCATCCACATAACACATAGAACGGTAGGTCCCCTAAGATGCCATCCATGAGACGTTGAAAAGTGCCCCCAGCATTACGAAGGACAAAAACAGGAGTAATTGAAGGTGTATGTACCAAACGGAGTGATGATGGCTGTCGTGGGGATGTCTTTTGGGTTCATAGGCACCTGATAATACCCCTTCAGGAGGATGAGCGTGGAGAAAACCTTCACTTTGTTCAGGTAGGAGGTCACGTCGGCAATGTTTGGGAGTGGGTAGTGATTCGGTTCTGTTTGCATGTTCAGGCGCCTGTAATCCCCGCACGGACGAAGGGAGCCGTCTTTCTTCAGAACGATGTGTAAGGGTGACGACCATAGGCTGGAGGCCTTTTGGCAAAGGCCCATTTCCTCCATTTCGGCGAACGTCTGTTTGGCGGCTGCCAATCGTTCCGATGCCAGACGTCTGAATTTTGAGAAGACTGGGGGTCCCGTCGTCTTGATATGGTGATAAATACCGTGCTTGGCAGGAGCCGTGGGCGTTTGGCGAAATTCTGGACGGAAAACTCCCGGGTACGACGTGAGGAGGTGGGCGTAGGCATCCG
>NC_090756.1:42098011-42110511 GCF_036898095.1 Palaemon carinicauda | reverse complement strand
AAGAATTTGCCATTAGGTAATTAGAGTTTTTTTTTTTTCCTCCTGGCTTTTGCCTAAAATATAAATTCCACTAGACGAAGAAACTTATTTCTCAGTTTTCCTGATAAATTTAGGTTTATTTTTTTATATGTTTAGATTTCAATTTTGTTTAATATTTAATCACAAGTGGAGTATATGAGGAAGAATCGTATCAAAGTATTCGGTCCGTCCATATTTTCATATATATATATATATATATATATATATATATATATATATATATATATACATATATATATATATATATATATATATATATATATATATATATATATATATATATATACATATATATATATATATATATATATATATATATATATATATATATATGTATGTATATATATATATATGTATATAAATATATATTTATATAAACTCATATATATACATATATATATATATATATATATATATATATATATATATATATATATATATATATATATATATATATATATATATATATATATATATATATATATGTATATATATACACATTTATATAAACTCATATATATATATATATATATATATATATGTAAATATATGTTATATATATTTATATATATACATATATATATATATATATATATATATATATATATATATATATATATATATATATATATATATATATATATATATATATATATATGTAAACAGACACGAATCGCGTCCGCTATTTCCATTATTGAACTAGCCAATTATAAAATTTGGGGTCGTTTAGTTGCCAAACTAGGTACTGGACGAATTCTTTAACTAGTGAAAATCTGGGTAAAGAATTATTGTTTTACAACTGATCTTGAAGACTGGAGCTGGGCGGTTCTCTTTTCGAGATCGCCATTAATAACTTAGAATAAGACTGCGCCCTCCAACTAAATAACTTGGAGTAAGTAACTGTATAAATTGATCCATTCCATTTGTAATTTAATGGTCAATTCAAATTCAAATTTGTTATTTCTGTTTTGATTGGTTTGTTGTAATGTACTTATTACTGGTTTTGTAAGTCGTAATACAAGTGTAATCTAATTTTAATTTAGGTCTGTTGACTTTTTTTCTGTAAAAGTAGGATAAAAATGTTATTGTAATTATTTCATTTGCAGAATGAAATGTCTGTAACGACTTCAACGTCGTGACGTTACATGCCTCGTTCGTATGGTTGGTTGAGGTGTCAATGGTCTTATTCTGATTGGGCAGGTGCAAGCCCCTGCAGTTGCGCTACATTTCATTTCCAAGTGCTCTGCGGAATCGAGGAAACTTTAAAGTAAGTTCGCTCCAATTTGTGCCTTGTGGTATGTAAATTGTCCTCAAGGTCAACTCGTTCATAAATTACTTAAATGTCAACAACAGCAAACAAAAGTGTCAACGAGTTTAGTTAGCGAAAGCTGATTGTTTGAATGCCTAAGTAGTTGGTTCCGTCAATGACTCGTCGTCTAGAAAAGTGGCTATTATCAGTTATCGACCCAAAGTTGGTGTTTTGAAGTAATACTTCTTGTGTTCCATTTCTCATAATTGGGTCGTTGAATTCATCGTTTGAGTTTTGTACTGCTGTTTACTGTTCAATCTCGTAAACATGCCTTCCAGGAAAGTGAAATCTTTGACTCAGAAGAAATTTGACATTGCCTTTGAGACCTGGACTATTGAAAGTTTGGACGCCGAGACCATCTTAGCAGATGCAGAGAACGCCACTGTTGATGATCTAAGGTTATCATTGAACTCTCTTCGTGAATCATATAGTGATTTGAAAAGTGTCTCCGCAGGCAATCTGACTTGTGACAAAACTTTGAAAACATTGCGTGATGCGGGTGTTACCTTCCACAAGCTGAGGACACAGATAAATGAACGAATGGAAAAGCTATCGGTAAAAGAGAACATTCCTAAGCATGCTAGTGAGGTCAGCAACTCTAATTCGTCATTTGTCCAATTGAAGAAACTTTCTTGTCCGACGTGGGATGGTGAAGTTCGATCGTATAAAAGATTCAAGAAAAATTTTGAACTATTAGTTCAGAGCCAGATGTCTGGGGAGATGGCGCTTTTAAGACTGAGAGAAGCATTGCGAGAAAACTCGAGAGAAGGCCTCATTGTTCAGTCGAAATCGAGCTTGGATGAAGCATGGTCAGCATTAGATTGCATTTACGGAAGGGGAAACACCATCCGTGACGCAGTCCTAAGGGACGTCCATGACATTAGGCCTGTCAGAAGCGAGTCTGATGCAGATGGTCTTCGTCGATTGGTAACGGAACTTACTGTCGCTAAAGAGAACCTGAGATCGGTAAACCGAACGTCTGCATTAGGTGAGTCGGCATTTTCTATCGTAATGGAAAAAATTCCAGTAGAACTGCGCAGGAGAATCGACAGAAAAATTCTGGCAGACGACCTTGATGCTGAAGCCTCCTTCGATCTACTCTTAGAAATGGCCGACACGGCAGCCTCAATCGAAGAAACAGCTAAATTGCGAGCAGAAGCTCATTCTAGTTACATTTTCAAAGAAGAGCGGACGATGGTCGTTAAGAATTATCAGGTTAGCATTAAGGACAGAAGCATTGATAACAGCGGTTCGTAAGGTGTCAAGCCTGGCAAGAATGGAACGCCCAAAAAGGGTAACGGTTGGAAGGAATCGAAAACAGGGAAGCCAAAAAATTCCCCATCTTCCGTTCAATCGTGTATTTTTCATTCTATGGCTGATCACCAAACGTCTGAATGCAGTGTGTTCCTAGGTCTTTCGTCCATAAAAAAGAAAGAAACCTTGAAGGAACATAACCGGTGTGAAAAGTGCTTTGGTTTTCACCCTTCAAATCAGTGCAGAAATAAGCACGTTTGTCAGGAGGTTGATTGCAATACGCCAGACAATCATCATACTCTATTGCATGCTGCTTGCCTAGCTGCGTCAAGCATGGTTTATGGTCCTGTTGATTGCGAGAAACTCCGTCATCATCTAGGCCAGAACACAATGAGACCTAGTCATACAGCCTTTACGAAAAGGAAAGGAAATCTTTTTAGGGTTTCAGTTCTTTATGATTTGGGAGCTACTGTCTCACAGATTCTGAACTCAGTGGCAAGGGAAGCTTGTATCAAACCAGTATCCAGAATCAAGAACTTGATGATGAGGACTGCTGGGGAGAGCCAGCCACAAGATTGGGGACTGGCTGATCTGTACAGCATCCCACTCTACGATGCAGAAGGTAACTTCGTGACTGCAGTTGATTGCATAGGTGTCGATTACATCGGTGAACTTGATGGAGGCAGTTATCATGCAGCTGCTGACATGTTCAAAGATGATGTCGATCCATCAGAACTTTTAGAGCCTGTTCACGGTGACATCGAGTTGCTCATCGGAGACAATTATGCCAGCATATTTCCGCGAACGGTGAAGACAAGAGAAAACCTTGTTTTAGCTGAGACTAGCTTCGGGTTCATTCTACATGGTTCTCACGAGACATTTTTTTCCGCCAAATCTCAAGAACCAAGTGTGATGCTGTCGGAGCTCCTCAACAGAAAGATTTCTGCTGTTCTTTTGCAGTCAACGTCGTCAGTTGCAGTAAGTCATGCTGAACGGCTGAAAGGGGAAGTTTCCACAGATAAAGCCCGGAGCAATGGCTCCGTGCAGCAGGTTGCAGAAAGTGGTGGACATTCGGTTCTTTCAATAAAGACCAGTGCTGAGACTGTGTTTGATCGTATGTGTGAAGTAGAGGATGGTCCGGTTTGTCATCGGTGCGACGGGGTTGGCATAAACTCAGAAGAGGAGCGAAGAGTACAGACATATAAGAGTTGTCTCACATACGACCCTGAACAGAAGATATTAGTTTGCAGGTTACCATGGAGGGAAAGCTTCCGTACCTTGTCGGACAATCGACCTATTGCCCTCAAACGCCTAAATTCGTTAACACGTACCATGTCCAGAAACGAAGATTTAAAGAACTGGTATGTAGACTAATTTGAAAAGTTGATCAACGACGGCTATATGACAGAGGTTACAGCTGAGGAGGATGCGCAGTGGAAATCTGATGGTGGCAAAGTCTACTACATCTGTCATTTCGCACACTTTAATGAGCATAGTTCCTCAACCCCACTCAGAATCATATTTGATGCAAGTGTTCCATTTAAAGGCAAAGCTATCAACTCCTTGTGGGAACCACCACCAAATTTGATTCCACCAATTCCAACCCTGCTATTGAGGTTCCAAGAAAGAAAAATACCAGTTGCAATGGACATAAGTAAAGCATACTTCACTGTTCGCCTTGAGACTGAAGAATCTCATCAGCACCGCCTTTTGTGGAATCAACTGAACAAGGAAAAAGAAGTCAAGACGCTGCGATTACTTCGAAACTCCTGGGGAACTACTCCGGCAGGTGGTATATGCAGTGTAGCAATGCTAATCATAGCTGAGAAATTCAAGGACAAGTACCCACAGGTATATGAATTCGTAAAATCGAACTTGTATGTTGATGATGGTACTACTAGTGTTGATGATGTTTCCACAGCATTACAACTTGCTAAGGAACTCAACATTGTCCTCAGTGAAGCATCCTTCAACATAAAGCATTTCATGATCGGTGGAAGTGAAAGGGATATTGATGCCCACATAAAGAAGTGCCCGGATGTACCTGACAATGTGCGACGGACACCAGAGCAGGAAAGAATCCTGGGTATAATATATCATTCTGCCAACGATGAAATTTCCATTTCAGGTAGAATCAACTTCTCAAAGAAAAGGAGAGGCATTAGATCAGAAGAAGATATCAGTTTAGAAAACTTTGATGATGCCTTCCCTGATACTTTCAGTCGAAGAAATTATCTACTGATCATAGCAACCATCTATGATCCAACGAGACTTGCAACTCCAGTTACCATCTGCCTGGAGCATGAACTGGGTCAAATATTCCGCCTCAAACAGGAATGGGACGATCCGACCCTAGATGGTAATGATGACCTATCTACAACCCGCAGTCGGTGTAAAGAAGTGATTCGTTCTATCTACGGTCTAAAAGAAGTCAGGTTTGTTCGCTGTCTTACACCGGAAACTGCAGTTGACAAACCCACTCTAGTAATTTTTTGTGATAGTTCTCAGACTGCCTATGGATGTGTCGCATACTACAACTGGAAGTTGGAAAATGGCGAGCGAGCATCTGTTCTTGCCATGTCAAAGGCAAAACCTTGGCCACAAATTCCGACGTTAACTATCCCCCGTGGTGAGTTACTTGGATGTCTGCTGGGTGCCAGAATGCAACAGACTATCGTCAAGAAATCAAGCTTCATTTTTGAAAGGGTAATGTTGCTAACTGACAGCACCATAGTTCTGGGACAACTGCGTCATAAGCCCTACAAGTACAACATGTGGACAGCCAGCTGTATCAGTGAAATACAAACTCTGACTGATATTCGCGATTGGTACCATGTGAACTCTGGAAACAACGTTGCCGATGATGCGTCACGCGGTCTTAACCCATCTGAAATGGGAAAGGATTCCAGATGGCAAAAAGGTCCAGACTTCATGAAGAAGGACATCAATGAATGGCCAATCAAACATGCAAATGAAGTTCATGCAAAGAAAGAAGATCTGGACATAAGAATAAAAGATCCACGGATGACCATTGGAAGATGCAAGTCACTATGTGTCCAGATTGATGGTGGAACAAATGAAGATTATTCAGTTATTCTTGATATCCTAAAAACATTTAACATAACGGTCGAGAAAAATGACAGCCTGATGAAGATTAAACGTCGCATCTCTAGAATCATAAGATTTATGGAAAACGCTTCACAATTTTTCAGAGATCGACTGAAGAGAGCAGTGAAGACTACTCCAGTTGCCATCAGTAGTATGACGAAAGCAGAACGTTCGAGATGGTTTGCTGAATATGATATATTTGTGCCTACCAAGCGTGAGTTAGTAATATCAAACTTGTTTCTTATTCAACAGGCTCAGCAGTCGCTACCGTCAGATGTGGAACGTAAGCTAAAGTCACTGAACCCAATACTGGACGCCGACGGTGTGTGGAGAGCACTAGGTCGTACTGGTGCTGCTCTATCAAACCCGCCTGCGATTATACCATGCTCTGAACCCTTTGCAGAGATCTTGGTGCGTAAATGTCACCAACCGCAGCACTCTGGAGCGGATACTTCTCTTGCCCTAGTACGTGAGCAGTTCTGGATCCTCAACGGTAAACGGTTCGTCAGCAGGGTTGTGTCGCAGTGCCCATATTGTCGCTTTCTACGGAAGAAGATTGCCCAAGTAGAGATCGCTCCTCGTAAGGTGGAACAACTCGTGCGATCGCCAGTATTCGAACATGTGGTCATTGACATAGCTGGTCCGTTCAATACCATCGCAGATCGTCGCGAGACGAGAAATTACCGGGTAAATTCTGGTAAAGCTTGGATTCTGGTTATCGTGTGTCGTGCATCTGGTGTGGCCCACATAGAGGTCCTTGAAGGTTACGATACCAACTGCTTCCTTGCAGGTTTCGATGCTTTCACTAGAATCCACGGAAAACCCACGTCTGTGACTGCAGATCTTGGTTCGCAAATCCGTGGTGCTGCAAACGTCATGGAGAGCCTTTGGAACCATACCAAGATGGCAAAGATTCAGACAAATCCCGAAACAACAACTTGGCACTTCGTACCATCTGGAGCTCATTCGTCATTCGGACAAGCTGAGAGGATGATCAGAACTGTGAAGAACACTTTAGAAGCTGTCACTGCTTCGAGAAAACCTGAGTTTACTAAGTTGCGTCTGCAGAGACTAATGTACAGTGTTGCTGATATGATAAATGATAGGCCTTTAGGTGTTCATCGAAATAATGTTGCCAAATTAGACGCTGTAAGATTACTACGTCCACATGACCTTATTTTGGGTAGATCAAACTGTGATATCAGTGAACTTTTAGATTTCGAGTTGGCTAAAACACCTGAGCAAATAGAGTATACAAAAATACTCGCACTGAATGAACTCTTTTTAAATCGTTGGTGGAAAATGTGGTATGATCAAATTTTTCCAGCTCTTCTTCCCAGAGAAAAGTGGTCAGATTCTAACCGGGGAGTAGAGATAAATGATATCGTAATAATCAGAGATACTAATCCCGTGCGTAACCAGTGGCATTGGGGTGAAGTTGTTTCTGAAAACAAGTCGTCTGATAATATAACATGTTCAGTATCGGTGCGGTATAAGTCTGATGAAAAATCTAAGTTTGTCACTAAGTCGGTCAGAGATTTGGTTGTCATTCTGAGGAACAATGAACGTACTGATTTGTAAACATTTACAGTAACATAAGTGTGATTTTCAGTTGCATATAACGTAAAATTTTGTCGCAAAAAGTGCAATTTCATCTAAATGAGTACATTTTTATATTTTGTCGTTTTGTTTCATGTTCTTATTATGTAAAAAAAGAAAAAAAAAAGTTAAAAATGTAAAAAGAAAAAAAAAATCAAGTTCCTATTTCTTATTTATTTATCAAATGAGATCAAATTTTATCTATAATTCTAGTATGTAATATTTGTTACAAAAAGGTTCAAAGTGAATTTTAAACATTCCTGGAAAAACGTGTATAATTTATAACAGAGCCAAAAATTAACCCGAGATAAAGCTCCGGAGTGTAAACAGACACGAATCGCGTCCGCTATTTCCATTATTGAACTAGCCAATTATAAAATTTAGGGTCGTTTAGTTGCCAAACTAGGTACTGGACGAATTCTTTAACTAGTGAAAATCTGGGTAAAGAATTATTGTTTTACAACTGATCTTGAAGACTGGAGCTGGGCGGTTCTCTTTTCGAGATCGCCATTAATAACTTAGAATAAGACTGCGCCCTCCAACTAAATAACTTGGAGTAAGTAACTGTATAAATTGATCCATTCCATTTGTAATTTAATGGTCAATTCAAATTCAAATTTGTTATTTCTGTTTTGATTGGTTTGTTGTAATGTACTTATTACTGGTTTTGTAAGTCGTAATACAAGTGTAATCTAATTTTAATTTAGGTCTGTTGACTTTTTTTCTGTAAAAGTAGGATAAAAATGTTATTGTAATTATTTCATTTGCAGAATGAAATGTCTGTAACGACTTCAACGTCGTGACGTTACATGCCTCGTTCGTATGGTTGGTTGAGGTGTCAATGGTCTTATTCTGATTGGGCAGGTGCAAGCCCCTGCAGTTGCGCTACAATATATATATATATATATATATATATATATATATATATATATATATATATATATATATATATATATATATATATATATATATATATATATATATGTGTGTGTGTGTGGGTGTATACATATATATATATATATATATATATATATATATATATATATATATATATATATATGTGTGTGTGTGTGTGTGTATACATATATATATATATATATAAATATATATATATATATATATATATATATATATATATATATATATATATATATATATATATATATATATATATATATATATATATATATATATGCGTAAAAATCACAGGAAAACGTGATGCTCAGATGCAGAAGAACCACAGGGAAAATGAAAATACAGAATATACACTTGAGTCCTGACTAGTTTCGTGATACTTCCTCTGAGGAAGTATCACGAAACTAGTCAGGACTCAAGTGTATATTCTGTATTTTCATTTTCCCTGTGGTTCTTCTGCATATATATATATATATATATATATATATATATATATATATATATATATATATATATATATATAGATAGATAGATAGATATTTATATATAGTTGTTTGTATATATATTTATTTATATATTTATCTTTAACATATAGCAATGCACTCCTTCATTATTATATAGGGCAGATTGATACAAAGATAATGCCTATGTTTAAATAAGAATAGTTCCTCAAATGTTATGTTTTTATAATATGGAGTTGGTGAAACTTGAACATGATTTGAATTTTTTGATATTTTTTTTTACATTTTATTAGAAAGGATAATTTCCTTTTTTAAAATCATTCCAATTCCAAAATATTTTCTTATTATCTTTTGATAATTGAGCGTAGGTAATTACGTCGAAGACAGTTTTTTAACAATTGAACTAAATTATTACATTTACAACTTTTTGGTTTTTCATCATAGGATTTTCTGTAATATCACATTACCTAATAAATGCAAAATAAACAAAGACAAATGAAGAGACCTTTGAACGAGAAATCTAGTATTTCACACTAGCTTACATTGAAATGATCTTATATGTAAACAACAGCAATGTCTAGGTTTGGCTATTTTCACAACGACGCTGGCCATTGCGGATTAGTGATGATGGGAGACTTTTGTCTGATCGCTCATAGCAAGCCAAACTAGTGTGGGTGGACCTGACTAGTGCAGCTTTGCTGATTATGGTAATACACAAGTACTCGGAGTGCGATTGTATATACAACAACAACAATAATAACAAATGCAGCTATTTTTAGTCCACTGGAAGACAAAGGCCCCAGACATGCTCTTATTCATGTTCTCATATTTACTCTGCTCTGTTAATATTCCAAAACTCTGCTTGGTATCTTATCCAACGAACAAAGAGTGACCTAAGAATTACAGAAGAATGACCTAATGCACCTTACTGGTCATCCATGAGAAGTACAATGGCAGGGCCTCAGGTCGAACAGGTAGAGCCTATTCTTCAGAGAAAGCAAGAGGAAGTCAGAGAGTAAGGAAGTTACAAGCACCTTTAGTCTTGCCCTGAACAGTACCTGTTATTGAGACTGCTAATGGGGCACACAAAGGGCGCATTAGCGAGAGAATTTTTTTTTTTCAGTTTTATGATATACTTTCAATGGCCATTCTAATATGGTCAGTAGGAGAACTTAGGATGAGAATTCTTCAGTAAAAATGGTGTATAAAAACTCTGACAAGCAAGAAACAAACAGACAGACAGAGACAGACAAAAGGACTGGCACAAACGATGACAAGTAGGAAATTATTATTATTATTATTATTATTATCATCATCATTATTATTATTATTATTATTATTATTATTATTATTACTTGCTAACCTACAACCCTAGTTGTAAAAGCAGGGTACTATACGCCCCGGGGCTCCAACATTGAAAATAGCCCAGTGAGGAAAGGAAACTGGAAAAATAACAACAGTAACAACATTAAAATGAAAATTTCCTATGTAAACTATATAAACTTTAATAAATCAAGAGGAAGAGAAATAAGATTGAATAGTGTGCCCGAGTGAACCCTGAAGCAAGAGAACTCTAGCCCAAGACAGTGGAAGACAATAGTACAGACTAAACAGACTGAAAGGACAGGCACAAATGCCTACAAGCAGGAAATAGACAGACAGCCAGAAAGGATCGGCACTAACCAGGGAAATCAAATGAGATTTAGTTCGGCAAGCAATCTATCATTATAACTATAATTTAGGTTGACTTATATATCTGTAAATTGCACTATTATTATCACTGAATAACTTTGAGATAATGCAAAACTTCACCCAGGTCATTGCATTACAATTCCTTAATAATAATAATAATAATAATAATAATAATAATAATAATAATAATAATAATAATAATAATAATAATAATAATAATAATATTTATTATTATTATTATTATTATTATTATTATTATTATTATTATTATTATTATTATTATTATTATTATTATTATTATTATTAGCCAAGCTACAATCCTAGTTGGAAAAACAGGATACCATAAGTCAAAAGGTTCCAAAAGGGAAAAATAGCCCGTTGAGGAAAGGAATTAAGGAAATAAATAAATTATAAGAGAAGTAATGAACAATTAATATAGAATAACGTAAAAATAGATCTGCCATATATAAACTATGAAAAAAGAGTAGAAAAAGACAAAGTGTTGATTTCTTTAGACTTAATCAAAAGTCACTCGAAGTTACCAAAGCTTTGAGTAGACCAAATTTCAAGAAGGGTTTCGGGTGAAGATCTCCTCTACTATCACAGGATCAAAAACTTTGTTTGAGAAACTCTCTATTCTCTTCTTTTTGTTTTCTCTTCCACCCAATTGTTAAGTTTTATTATTCTGTGAAATGTTTTTAATGGCTAGACTCAATTTATCAGTCTGGATCTTGATCGGATGAAGAGACGGAGTCTGGTGCCTAAACAGGTATGTGCGCAAGGATACATAAACTGTATTTTCTGATTTCCTGTGACATGAATATTAAAGTGTTATAGATTTGGCTAGTATTGGGCAGATTGAATTCGCATTACTTTTTATTATGGTTTATAGAAGTGACTTGGAAGCTTTTGTAGTTGGTTGCAACGAGCCGGGTCAGTAATTAGTATGTGAGTAAATATCTACTGTAGCACAATAATCATTATGAAGGAAATAACTATTCATGGTGTGCATATTAGTATTTTGCAATGCTATGCTGCAAATTATTAGGGGAACCCATATTTTTCAAATTTTAGACGTAAAATTCTAACAATATGACGAAAAACCCACATTTTAAAAGAGAAACAGATACAAGTTGAACACCACCTAACCTAAGGTTCCCTACCTAACCTAACCTAGGAGCTGTGTCCTTGCATTACACTAAGACTAAATCTCAATGCTATGTTTGCTTCACAACCGGGTTCACTGCAGGCAAGGTAACACTAAACAATCATATTTTGTAATAATCATTCATTTTCTCAATAACCCCATCTGAGAAAATATTAATTATATTACTAATAGAATAGCAGGCATACTCTTACTCCCTTATAGGTAAATTTTAACTAAATTATTCCTCTCAAATCCAGCGAGAAAACTATTGTTAGATTAACTCAATTATGTTGGAAATAAAAAAAAATACCCTATAGAAAGATATTTTTGGAGTTGAGAAGGGGAAAATCATCACCTTTATATATTCATAAAATCTATCTAAACAAACGTCCCTGCCCGATGATCACCAGACTGCGCTTCTAGTCTCGCTCAATCTCGTTAGTTCCTATAGTGTCTGCAACCTCACCATCATTGCGAGCTAAGGAATGGAGTTTTTGGGGAGTGTATAGTTCTACTTACTGAGTCATCATCACCCATTGCCTGGCCCTCCCGGTCCTAGCTTGGATGGAGAGGCGCTTGGACGCTGATCATAAGTATATATGGTCAGTTTCTAGAACATTTTCTTGCTTGCTGGGGCAATATCACTGTCCCTGTACTCTGCCATTCATGAGCGGCCTTTTAGAATTTTTAATAAAAAAAATACTACCTTGTTTGAATACATAGAGAAAATGTAACGTTGATAATCAATAATGTATTCAAATAAATGGTAAAACATTATCATAAATTCAAATTCTGTTTCAATGTTGAATATAAGACTGTCAGGAAAGTCAATTCCTATAATATACGTTCTAGATAGAATCATTTGTTAAAGGTATATTGTGATATAATACTATTTTCCTTTTGAAAGCTGTTGATATTTTATCCCTGTTTTCAAGAATCAATATTCCAAACATTATTACGATGTTCAGAGTCCTTT
>NC_090756.1:42085511-42093011 GCF_036898095.1 Palaemon carinicauda | reverse complement strand
CTCGTTGGGCAATTGTACTTGAGCAGAGTAAAAAAAAAAAAAAAAAAAAAAAAAAAAAAAAAAAAAAAAAAATTTAAATCGCAATGGATTTTGGAGGCTAGTCACTTAATTTGAATATCCTATGCAACTTGAAATTAGAGGAGCGAGAATAGTTTTCTCTGAGATGGAGAAATATTTCATGAAATTAAAAAGTTTTGGACTTCCACCGGAAATGAAAGTATTGTTTTCCAGTTTTACTCAAAAAGAGAAAGGTGATATTTCCGACAGGCTGTTAAGTGAAAATCACATATTTTTAGTAAGTTTATTATGATCTTTCTATTAACCCATTTCTGGGTGGGGATACCTTAATGTGGTGGAAAGGTTTGTGTATCGCCATAATCAGCTAAGTTGTAGTAGTCGGGGGACACCCATACTAGGTTGGTTTGCTGTGAGCGGTCAGACTAAAATCTCCCACCATCATCCATCTACAGTTTCCCAACGTGGGGATGAAACTGATTTAACCTCACACATGACTACGGACATGCCCGAGGCCTTTGCCCTGCAATGGTCTAGACACTGTTCTATTTGTTGTTATTTGTTATAGAAACAGGGTATAATTTTTAGGTTCACGGTTTCCATAAAACGATTTATTCTCTTCAAAATCCAAAATCGACTATTCATTACTTTCAATCATCGAGCACCACAATCTCAAATTCTAATCTAAACAAGTCTGTATCTAGGTCACATCTCTTTGCTGGTTAAAGTACCTTGGAGGTGAGGCACGCAATTACCTCAGATCTAGATTAACACCTTCGTAATCAGAAACTTTTTAGAAATTATTTTATTTTTATATTTATATTTATATTTATATTTTTATATATTCAGTTTTTTTTAAATCCTCATCTTATTTGATTTTATATTTCTTTCTTTCTCTCTCTCTCTCTCTCTCTCCCTCTCTCCCTCTCTCCCTCTCTCTCTCTCTCTCTCTCTCTCTCTCTCTCTCTCTCTCTCTCTGTCTCTCTCTCTCTCTCTCTCTCTCTCTCTCTCTCTAAGCATGTTTTTGTATCCACCTTAGCACTCCTAAAGACGCTATCTCATTGGCTGATCCCATCTCTCGTGAACCAATCACAGACCAGCACCCTTCAGCTCTTCTTAGTAAGGTTCAGATTTGTAGATTTCTGCTACTCTTATTACTACTACTACTACTACTACTACTACTACTACTACTCGATATAAATGAAAAATTGATACAAATAAAAGTAATATTACCATTTTTTATATAAAAAACCTGAAGATAAGACAATTTTCGGCTTTAGATTAGTCAAACAATTGAACCGTGATTTGAGGCCGATGTTTTTTCCATTTGATCTTTAAGACAATATTCTTTTGATCACAACCAATTACAAAGAATTGTACATCGAAATGTTTCGCTTTATTAGATGGAAATTCGAACGAAGAGTTAATTGGTCTCTTGGTTACTAGATAGGGATTTTTTATTGCTTTTCTAATTTGGATAATGAGATATATTGTATATTTACAATGTGAAAATTGTGTAAAAGAGAAGATTTTTACGGCACGAACAAATGTAGATTAGTACAGTGGTAACATGTTCGTCTTGTATTCTCATGGCAGCAGATTGATCTTAGCCCATGAGCGTGAGTTTAAATTTTTTACTGGGATGGATAGTGATGTGTTTGGACACCACAGAAGGGGGCAGTTGGCCTTGCCCGGCTGACGTTCCGGTGAGTATATATTCTGATGAAAATGGAACTGGAACCAGATGGGCTTTACATTTACCTTTATTTTGTAATTTTTTTTAAGGTAAAAGACAGTACGAAAAATAATGTACAATGGATATATACTTATATTGAAGGTGGAAGATATTACATTTGTTTGAAAATTATATACGTAAAAAAAATTAATTGACCAATTTATGGATAAAGAAATCATTGCTAATTTTTTAGCAAAATTAGATATTTTCTCAGGTACATGAATATTTTTTTTCTTTTTTGTATGAAAAGCATAGATTTTGCTGTGACATTTCATTATTCCAAGAAATGTAATATTTCGCTATAGTCCCCGCAGAGATTCCGGGTGAAATAAGCCACATCCCTGATGACGTCATACCCAATCGTGTTGTCTCCTGTGTTAACAGCGGTCATATCATATCCCCTTAATGTGATCATAAGTTAGTATAGTTTGAAATTTGTAAGGGGATGTATTTTGACCGCTGCTAGCATTGGATACAACGTGATTGGCTATGACGTCATCAGAGGGCAGGGCTTATCTCGCCAGGAAACTTTGCAGTGACTATAACTAACCTCTAAATAATTAGGATCGGAATAACCATGGCGCCTTAAAGGCTCTAAATGGTTAATAAGATTATTAATTGAAAAAATGTTTTCAGGATTTGTTTAACAGATTTACAGGTCGCTCATGAATGGCAGAGGCAAGGGACAGGGACTATGCCTTAGTGAATTATCATATATTCATATGAACAGAGCCCAATCCCTCTCCACCCAAGATAGGACCAGGGATGGTCAGGAAATGGCTGCTGATAACTCAGCAAGGTAGAGCAATAGGTTCCCCAAACCCACCACCACTCCTACCTCACAAGGATGATGAGGTTGCAGTCACTACTAGAAACCATCGAGGGTCTCGCCAGGAAGGGGCGTTTTCTATGGGATCTTCTCGGACACTTAATATTTCAAGTTGATTATTACAAGAAATAAACAAGAGCAAATTCGTGATTTGTTCTCGTTTTTTTTTTACTTTATCAAATAGACATAATCTGATAAATATCATTTATTAGATAAGTTATCCTTCATTTCAATACTTTTGATCATCTAAATGCTGAACTGTAAACAAGTAAATAACGGAATAGATAATATCCTTTGGCAAGTTAACACACTATACAACTACTTTAGATGACCTTACTGAAAAATTTCAACAATCTAAAATGAATGACATAAACAGATAAGATAAAGAGTTTAAATGGAGAAAATAATATATATATATATATATATATATATATATATATATATATATATATATATATATATATATATATACACACACACACACACACACACACACACACACATATATATATATATATATATATATATATATATATATATATATATATATATATATATATATATATATATATATTGCTGCTCACTACACTGTAATTACTGTAGGATTTTACTTGGTAGAAAACTTCTATTTTCATCGTATGTTTTGTCATGAGACTAAGATGAAAAAGAAAAATATCAACACAAAATTGCAGGAAAAGCCGTGAACAGGAACATTAGAGTTTATTTTGAAAGTGGAGCTCTTACATTATCACACAAATCTTCAACAAACCTCTCTCTCTCTCTCTCTCTCTCTCTCTCTCTCTCTCTCTCTCTCTCTCTCTCTCTCTCTCTCTAAGCATATTTTTGTATCCACCCTTGCGCTCTTAAAGTCGGGCTCTCATTGGCTGAACCCATCTCGTTGACCAATCACAGACCCTGCAGCTCTTCTTAGTAAAGAAAGTCTTCCTAAAATCGACGTTCGGTCGAATGTCTTTAAGGTTCAGATTCTTTTGTGATTATTTAAGATCAGTAAACTTTAATCGCAAATGATGATGTGAAAACTCTGTGCACAATGATGCAAGGATTCGATTTATTAACTGAGAGAGAGTGAAGCAAAAACAACTTTTAATGTTTCCCAGAAGATTGGGGGAAGTGTGAACGACTTTACGATGAGTAGGCTGTGTGTTGTGTGTGTGTGTGTGAGAGAGAGAGAGAGAGAGAGAGAGAGAGAGAGAGAGAGAGAGAGAGAGAGAGGGCATATATGAAAATATATTCATATGAAGTTGATTGTCCATTGAGAATAGATCGATGGGGAGTAGTTATATATATATATATATGTATATATATATATATATATATATATATATATATATATATATATATATATATATATATATATATATATATATATATAAACCGATCTTTTGATAGATCGATATGGAGACTAAAAAAAAGGTAGACATACATAGACACACATATAGATAGATAGACAAACGTACTGATTGATAGATAGATATCTAGGTAGATAAACTGTCAGATATTTAGGTAGATAGACAGACAGATATCATGGTAGATAAATAGACAGATATCTCGGTAGATAGATGGATATTTATCTCAGTAGTTAAGTAGACAGTGAGAGAGAGAGTACTTTTTAATTAGAGTAGGTTATAATCAGAATTCTTTTAAAACTCAAATAGGATAAACAGTATTATGATAAGGCGAATCCCATGGACATGTAAGAAATTACAAGGATTTTAGCTGTCTCTAAGACTTTTAGTCCATCCGCAGAGACTCCATCTGCTCTTGAGTAGAGAGAACTAGTTTAAACATTTAGTTTCTATGATCTTGTCGAACTTTTTCTTGAAATCGTTTACTGTGTTAATGTTCAGTTACTACATCCGCTGTAAGTCTATTTTGCATGTAAAGAAAATACCACACTATGTAAGAGAGAGAGAGAGAGAGAGAGAGAGAGAGAGAGAGAGAGAGAGAGAGAGAGAGAGTCTGAATGATAAACAGAGATTGATTAACTCTTAAATCTAAGTCTCGGTTCTTTCTTTTCCTTTCTTTTTTATTAGAAGTTTCTCGCGAGAATATTTAAACATTTTTAAGTGAGAGAATATTAAATCGTAGAACGAACTCTGCGAACATCGTACCTTGTTCTATAAACTCTCTCTCTCTCTCTCTCTCTCTCTCTCCTCTCTCTCTCTCTCTCTCTCTCTCTCCAGAGGCTCGTCAAAGTTTAAAACATTTCTAAGAAGGTAAGAAGATTATGAAATACATCACTCATACCAAAATAAAAACATGGCGATATTGTTGGAACATTTCGAATATTGACTTCAGACTCTTATAAGTCTTTATAAAACCGTAATAAAAGCTCCCAATTCAACAAAACATAACATGCACGTTGCAAGGGGGTAACTCTGCAATGGTATTGTGTACTGCAAGGCTTTATCAGATTTACAATATTCTGTCAGTGAAGTGTCATTAGAGAACAACTGACTCCGATTGCAATATTCTTTACGCAAAAGAATGAAACGGATCCTAAACACCAAAAAAAAGCGACTTCCTATTTATAGTTTATTATTGCTTTTGAGAGAAAATAATCCATAAGAAATATCCTAAGAGGAATTCTTAGCGAAATATACAATTACGCTGAAGATGCTTTTTTTTTTTTTTTTTATTTATTTTTTTTTTTTTTTTTTTGTGGGGGGGGGGGCGGGGAGGGGGGTTAATCCAATCTGTTTGTTTACAGATTTTTTTACAATCCTTCTGTAGTCAATCATCTATTTTATCCCTCGTTTACAGATATACTTACAATTCTTTTTTCGACATTCATCTACTTTATGTTTTGTTCAAAGATATGTTGAAAATTCCCATCCTTACTTGTTTACTCCTAATGAAACATTTCATAACATTTCGTAACATTTCTCCTTAACCAGTTCCTGTTTTCCTAACTCTGACGTCATGCAAGAATATCATCATCATTAGTAACTGTGAGATTCACACTGATATCAATCTTCCTTTACATGTCCTAAAGGTATCATCAAATCAGTGACTCTAGCTAAATTCTGATTTTTCTGATTTTCTTGAAGATTTTTTCTTGCCTATTAATGTTTTAAGAAATTATTTCTAACAAATTCTATTGATTATAAACGATAAAGTAAAAGTTGTGATAATAATATCACTTTACCTAAATTCTTCTCTGTATGGTTTTCATTATTTTCTTAATAACTTTATAAAACGATATTATTTCTAATTGTGTGAGATCGCCTTCCTCCTTTAGCCATCTAATACAAGCTGTTCTACGAAAATTTCTATTTCAAAAAAGAATTCCTTTTAATCCGTACCATAAATGACACAGGAAAGGGAATGACGTTTTTGATCTTTGGTAAATACATTTATAAAAACACAATACTTTTTTTTTTTATCATTTCTACCAGAGCCACACAAAGCGTATGAAATACAATGAAATATTTTCTTTTGATCTAATAAATCCAAAATGAATCTTTCAAAGAAATACCAGGATATATACTTTCAGAGAATTATAGATAGCATTCTTTCAAAGCAACATCAAAGCGGGTATCAGGGGAACTACCTCTTCTGGGCAAGTAATAAAAACTTCTTTGTCAGATCTTCTTTGAGATATTATTACAGGGTCATTGTAACGGCAGATATTCATTGGGAGGATTCTGGACCTCCATTTGATTGGATCATCTTGCTTTATGGAAAAACAGAGATCCTGGAAGTAGTTCTTGAATTTAAATGATGTCTGGAAAAGAACCAACAATATTGAAGAGCAATTCTTCTATGTTCTTATATTATCTTATTTTCTTTCATTTCATTTTATCAAAAAAAAAAAAAAAAAATGTCTCCATTACTGTGATTTGTATTTACGGCAGTACTAGAATCTTCCATTATTGGCCTTTAGGCTGCGGAAAAGCAGGATGCTATAAGCCCAAAATCTCCAACAGGGAAAGATAGCCCAGTGAAGGAAGGAAATAAAAATATAAATAAAGTTCAAGGGAAAGAATGCAGAATTAGAATGAAATATATCAAGAACAGTAACATCATTAAAACAGATTTTTCATATATAATACATATAAATACTTAAAAATCAGAGTAGGAGGAATACGAAAGACTTTTGTGTATTGGTAAAACGTTAACCTACAAAGTTATTTTTCTTCCATTAATAACTTTGATTTCCTTATGTCCTTCACTTTCTGAAGATTTTTTGTCTAGATAACAGGGTTGTGGTAGCCTATGTGGTAACGTCCCTGACTGGTAAACCCCAGAATCGGGTTCAAGTCCTGCTCAAACTCGTTAGTTACTTTGGTCGCTGCTACCTCAATATCCTTGTGAGATAAGGCTGGTGAGCTTAGGGGAGCCTATAGGTCTATCTGCTGAGTCATCAGCAGCCATTGCCTGGCCCTCTCAGGTCCTAGCTTTAGTGGAGAGGGCTGCTTGGGCACTGATCTTATGTATACTGTATATGGTCAGTCTCTAGGGCAATGTTTCCTAACCTTTTTAAAATGATTATCCCAAAATTTTATTTCCAGCTAATCAATTACCCCATTGAACATATATTGATGTGCTACTGTTGTTAACACACATTTGGGTTCTCTTCAAATGTCATCTTCAGTGTGTTATAGATTAGATTTGGTATGTTACATCTTCAAATAAAGTCTAAGTAAGTTAACTTTAAAATAGTTTATTCTTTAAAAACAGTATTAACATCTCCATCACAGGAGTATAGATGGTTTGGTCGGATGACCATTCCGTATGACATCTCAAAGTGAACTGCCACAAATATCCATATTCACGTTAAAGTTTATACAGTTATCTCAGCACGTAAGGATTTATAGTAAACACAACATTAATACCGGAAGGTACTTGTTCCGTTCTCACAGACAACTCTTTCTCACAGGCTTGGTTGTGTTTACTC
>NC_090756.1:42069571-42072071 GCF_036898095.1 Palaemon carinicauda | reverse complement strand
CCATATATAGATACTGTATGATCAGTGTCTAAGACCCATCTTCATCTAAGCTAAGACCAGGGAAGGGCCAGACAATGGATGCTGATGACTCAGCAGATAGAACTATAGTATCCCTCAAATTATTAGCTCGAATGATGGTGAGGTTGCAGACAGTACAAAAAACAATCGAGCTTGAGAGGGAGTCGAAGCGCAGGCAGGGACGTTTCCAATAGGCCCCCACAACCCCCTTGCATATAAGGGAATTCCATTCTATAGGTTAACTTTGGGTTATAATGGTTCTCCGTTTATCATGTTAAATAGTAAAAATAGCATAATGATGAAGAACTATCATTGTCAAATAACAATAATAGCATTATTCTATAATAATTTGACTTATCCTTCTGAACCTGGATATAGCAATTTAATCCATTTCCAACGAATGATTATCCTTTATAAAATTCCACATTGTATATCTTACAGATCACAAATCTCAAAATCTATTTCCTAAACCCAATGTCATACATTCATTGGAGGTTAATTTTATGATTCAGGCAGAAACAAGTATCATTTTAAAGTTTATATACGAAAGATCTATTTGAATGTTATTAATATTCATACAGCGTTTTATTAGTTCCTTTAGTGTTTGCAAACTTACCATCCTTGTAAGCTAGGGATGGGGGTTTGGGGCCGCCTATAGGATATACCTGGTGAGTCATCAGCTCATTGCCTGACCCTCCCTGGTCCTATTATTTATTCCCACATGTCATTTCCTCACAGGACTATATTTTCCTTATTGGAACCCTTGTGCTTATAGCATTCTGTTTTTCCAACTAGGGGTGCAGCTTAGCTTAAAACAACAACAACAACAACAACAACAACAACAACAATAATAATAATAATAATAATAATAATAATAATAATAATAATAATAATAATAATAATAATAATAATAATAAAAATGATAATGAAACAGCCATTATTTTGACAAATCTTCTATTTTATCGTTATTTTCGGTCGCAATTTTTGTACTTGGGAATACTATGTGAGTATTTGTTTTATGGTTACTGGACAATGTAAAAAGTTCTTTTTTAAAGAGTCAGGGTACGTGAGTATATATATATACCTGAGAGAGAGAGAGAGAGAGAGAGAGAGAGAGAGAGAGAGAGACTAAATTAATATCTATTACTCAAAACAACGAAGAAGCCACCGGTTCCTGAAGAAGATTCACTCGTGTCATGTATAGCTGCTTGAAAGTTCCTCCTCCTCCTCCTCCTCCTCCTCCTCCTCTTCCTCTCCCAAAGGGTCCCCACAGATCCCAGGGAGAGGAATGGAAAGATTTGGAATCTGGGAACCTACTTGACCCATATTTTTGATATGAGCTTTCAGAAAACTTACGAGTTTTTTCTAGTAGGGATAAAAAATCAATCTTCTTCTTCTTGTTAGAGATATGGTGTTTTTATCATTGTCTGTGTTTACATTTGCTTCTGTTTACCAGTTTTCTTTGTTATTCATATCGGTGTGTTTATCTATGGTGTATAAGCACCCATTTAGATATCACAGTTTATATAAAATACATCACAATACAAGATATAAATTCCTGTGTCTTCAACGCTGAAAAAGAGTCATTTTTTCATTTGCAGAGCCATCTAGGAATAGGGTTGTCAAATACTTTTTTTTATCTCATCACCTTTATTGATTTATTTTGTTTATTCCTTAGCTAGAAGAGAGAGAGAGAGAGAGAGAGAGAGAGAGAGAGAGAGAGATAGAGAGAGAGAGAGAGAGAGAGAGAGTAAAAATTACATAGTTTTCTGGAGCGCTAATTTTAGACGTTTGTTATGTTCTTATTTTCAACGTATTAGGTTTCTCTGATGTTTGTTGTTGTTGTTGTTGTTATCATTTTGATTATTATTATTATTATTATTATTATTATTATTATTATTATTATTATTATTATTATTATTATTATTATTATTATTATTATTAATGCTGGACTTCTAGTTGGGAAAGTGGAAGCTCCCTATTGTCCGCTCCCCGTCCGCCCACAGAGAGTCAACCTTCATTTGAAGGTTTTGTAAAAGGAGGCATAGGTTTTCTACTGGTTCGAATTCTCATTTTTAACGGGCCCCCCCTCCCTTCCCAACCCATCTTTCAAAAACTAATACTGATCTCCTTGGCCTATACTTTAATTCAGTATGATTTCTATGAGTAGAGAAAATGTTATTAAAATTAAAACTGTTTGTCTTAATATGAGAGGTGAAACACTAACCTATCACTAAGGTCAGGAAAATAAAGAAAAAAAAATAAATAAATAGGTAATAAATAAGAAGAAAGAGGAAAATATAAATAGGGCATAGTCTATAAGAAATTGTTTTGCTTTTTCTTAAATTAGGTTTAATTAAGCTTCAATTCCTTTTGGATTAAAATCGCAAAAAAACAGAATTAATTGATGCTTTTAAAAGCAGTTGTTTACGTGGACAAAAAACTAGAAAAGAGGCGAAAAATTAAGAGATATTTCATACAA
>NC_090756.1:42059571-42064571 GCF_036898095.1 Palaemon carinicauda | reverse complement strand
TAGGAACCATAACAACATTAAAACAGATATTTCATATTTAAACTATAAAAGAAACTTACGTCAGCCTGTTCAGCATAAAAACATTTGGTGCAAGTTTGAACTTTTGAAGCTCTACCAATTAAGCTAACTGATTAAGATGATCATTCCACAACTTGGTCACAGCTGGAATAAAGCTTCTAGAATACTGTGTAGTATTAACCCTCATAATGGAGAAGGCTTGATAATTAACTGTATGACTAGTATTACGATGAAACTGTCCAGGAAGATTTGAATGAAAAGGATAATCAGAATTACGATAAATCTTATGCAACATGCATAACAAACTAATTAAATCATTGTGTCAGAGAATAATATCAAGATTAGGAATAAAAAAAATAATTGACCGTAAGTTCCTGTCCAACAAATTAAGATGAGAATCAGCAGTTAAACACCAGACATGATAACAATACTCGAAAAAAGGTAGAATGAAAGAATTAAAACACTTCTTCAGAATAGATTGATCACCGAAAATCTTAAAAGACTTTCACAATTAGGTTTTTTTTTTTTTTTTTTTTTTTTTTTTTGGCAATTGAAGAAGACAGAGCCTTAATGTGTTCCTCAAAAGTAAATTTGCTGTCGAGAATCACACCTAAAATTTTAGAAGATCATACAGAGTTCAAGAAACATTACCAATGCTGAGATAGATCCGGATGTTTAGGAGCCACTGTTCTTGTTCTACTTCCAATCCTTCTTTGAGTTTTGTTAAGATTCAACTTCAGAAACCATAATTTGCACCATGCACTAATTTTAGCTAGATCTCTCTGAAGGGAATCAGGCACCCCAGATCTATATTCCGGGGATGGAATTGATGCAAAGAGAGTAGCATCATATGCATATGTAACAAACTTGTTTTCTAGGCCAAACCACATGTCATGTATATATAAGATAAAAAGTAATGGCCAAGAGTACTACCCTGAGAAACACCAGATATCACATTCCTATACTCACTATTTTGCCCATCAGCAACGTTTTGAGACCTATTACTTAGAAATTCAATCATAATGCTAAGAAAACTGGAGCCTCATGATTAACACGGTCAAAGGCACCACTAATATCAAGGCCAATCATAAGAACTTCCTAACCACAATCAAAGGCTTTCTCTACAGCATTGGAGACTATAAGAAGGGCATGACATGCTCCAAGGTCTTTCCAAAAGCCAATTTGCAAATTAGGTTACAGATGATTACCTTCATCAAACCTCTTAAGACGTTTTACCAAAAGACGTTCAAAAACATTAGAAAATATAGGAGTTATGGAAATTAGACGGTAATCAGCTGGACTTGAGCTACCACAAACTTATGTACATAGGGGAGTAACATTACCGATTCTCCAACAAGTTCTAAGATCTCCTTTTCTCGTTAACTTTCGCAGAATAACATAATTTGAGAGGAATTGTAAAGATAACTATAAACAATGGATAACATAGATAAGTGCAGATAAGAATTTCCATTTCAGCGGAATATCTCAAGAATGAATAAATGGATTAATATATTCTTATTTTTTTTTTTTTTTGGGGGGGGGGTTACTACAGTATTATTGGGTGATTCAATGTATTTTCTATAAACCTAAATTATAAATGAATTTTCAATGGTTACGCAAAGTTAATCATTTTCAGATGGTCAGCCAATGGATATAGGTAGTAGGTTGGCCAGGGCACCAGCCACCCGTTGAGATACTACCGCTATAGTGTTATAGGGTCTCTTGACTGGCCAGACAGTACTACATTGGATCCTTCTCTCTGGTTACGGTTAATTTTCCCTTTGCCTACACATACACCGAATAGTCTGGCCTATTCTTTACATATTCTCCTCTGTCCTCATACACCTGACAACACTGAGATTACCAAACAATTTTTCTTCTCTCAAGGGGTTAACTACTGCACTGCAATCGGTCATTGGCTACTTTCCTCTTGGTAAGGGTAGAAGGGACTCTTTAGCTATGGTAAGCAGCTCTTCTAGGAGAAGGACACTCCGAAATCAAACCATTGTTCTCTAGTCTTGGGTAGTGCCATAACTTCTGTACCATGGTCTTCCACTGCCTTGGGTTAGAGTTCTCTTGCTTGAGGGTATACTCGAGCACACTGTTCTCTCTTGTTTCTCTTCCTCTTGTTTTGTTAACGTTTCTATTGTTTATATAGGAAATATTTATTCTAATAGTGTTGCTGTTCTTAAAACAATTATCTTTTTCCTTGTTTCCATTCCTTACTAGGCTGTTTTCCCTGTTGGAGCCCCTTGGCTTATAGCATCCTGCTTTTCCAACTAGGGTTGCAGCCTAGCAAATAATAATAATAATAATAATAATAATAATAATAATAATAATAATAATAATAATAATAATAATAATAATAATAATAATAATAATAATGGATGATTTAACAAAATTTCATAAAAAAAAAATATTTGACGAAATCCTGCAAACCAAGGAAACAGACAGATAAACAAAAAGATTGGTTTAACCAAAAATATAACCATCTTGAACGTAGTTGTATATTTAGTAAAGATTCCGTTTCAAGACATTTAATATGGAATATTTTTCATCGAAAGAAACAAACTATAAATAGAGAAGGTTTTCTTTTTTACTTTTGTGTGTGTGTGTGTTTAGATTCCGTTTCTTTCTATTGCAGAAAAACTTTGCAATCGGAGTCAATTGTTCTCTTATGACTCTTCACTGTCGGTATATTGCATATATCCAAAACCCTTTGAGTACACAATTCTATCGCAAATATAACCCTTGCACCTTGCAGGTTAGGTTTTGTTGAAATGGGAGTTTTTATTATGGATTTACAAAGACTTATAAGAGTTCGAAGTCAATATACAAAATGTTCCAACAATATCGCTATGCCATTTTTATTTTTCCGTCAGTAAAATCCCTTAGATTCTTTTTACCTTCTTAGGAATGTTTTCCTCTTTGACAAGCGTCAGGAGAGAGAGAGAGAGAGAGACAGAGAGAGAGAGAGAGAGAGAGAGAGAGAGAGAGAGAGAGAGAGAGAGAGAGAGAGAGAGAGAAAGTTGATGAAACATATCTATTCAACATAACATTCCTCGGTTAGGTTTGTTAGTGTAAGAGAGTTTATACATGGAAAGTTAATTAATCTCTCTCTCTCTCTCTCTCTCTCTCTCTCTCTCCGTGTTCTCGTTGTATGTAGTCCACACTTCCCCTCCACCCTCTAAACATTGTAAGTTGTTTTTGCTTCACTTTTTCACAGTTAACAAATCGGAGCCTTACATCATTGTGCACAGAGTTTTCACATCGACATTTACGATTAAAGTTTACTGATCTTAAATAATAGCAAAAGAATCTGAACCTTAAAGACATTCAACCGAACGTCGATTTTAGGAAGACTTTGTTTACTGAGAAGAGCTGCAAGGTCTGTCATTGGTCAACGAGAGATGGTATCAGCCAATGAGAGCCCGGTTTTAAGAGTGCAAGGGTGGATACAAAAACATGCTTAGGGAGAGAGAGAGAGAGAGAGAGGAGAGAGAGAGAGAGAGAGAGAGAGAGAGAGAGAGAGAGAGAGAGAGAGAGAGAGAGGTTTGTTGAAGATTAGTGTGATAATTTAAGAGCTCCACTTTCAAAATAAACTATAATACTCCTCTTCACGACTTTTCCTGCAATTTTGTGTTGATATTTTTCTTTTTGATTTTAGTCTCATGACAAAACATATGATGGAAATGGAAGTTTTCTACTAAGTAAAATCATACAGTAATTACTGTGTAATGACCAAAAAAAATATATTTTTTTTTTCACTGCAGTGGCTTGCATTTCATTCTAATCTGTTAAACTGGACTAGATTATTTTCTCCATTTAAACTCTTTATCTTATCTCTTTATGTCATTCATTTTAGATTGTTGAAATTTTTTAGTAAGGTCATCCAAAGTAGTTGTATAGTGGGTTAACATGCCAAAGGATGGTATTTAATCCGTTATCTACTTGTTTAGTTCAGCATTTAGATGATCAAATGTAATGAAATGAAGGATAACTTATCTAAATAATAAATGATATTTATCGGATTATGTCTATTTGATAAAGTAAAAAAAAGATTAAATCGTGAACAAATCACAAATCTGCTCTTGTTTATTTCTTGTAATATAATCAACTTGAAATATTAAGTGTCCGAGAAGATCCGATAGAAAACGCCCCTTCCTGGCGATCTGCTGGGCAGGGGCTCGAGACCCTCGATGGTTTCTAGTAGTGACAGCAACATCATCATCCTTGATTGTTAGTGATGGTGGTGGGGTTTGGGGAACCTATTGGTCTACCTTGCTGAATTATCAGCAGCCATTTCCTGACCACCCCTGGTCGTATCTTGGGTGGAGAGGGATTGGGCTCTGTTCATATGAATATATGATAATTCACTAGGCCATTCATGAGCGACCTGTAAATCTTTTAAACAAATCCTGAAAACTTTTTTCCATTAATAATCATATTAACCATTTAGAGCCTTTAAGGCACCATGGTTATTCTGATCCTAATTATTTAGAGGTTAGTTATAGTCACAGCAAAGATTCTTGGTGAGATAAGCCCCGCCCTCTGATGACGTCATAGCCAATCACGTTGTATCCAATGTTAGCAGCGGTCAAAATACATCCCCATGAAATTTTTAAACTATACTAGCTTATAATCACATTAAGGGGATGTGATATGACCGCTGTTAACACGGAGACAACACGATTGGCTATGACGTCATCAGAGGCGTGGCTTATTTCACCCGGAATCTCTGCGGGGACTATAGCGAGATATTACATTTCTTGGAGTAATGAAATGTCACAGCAAAATCTATGCTTTTCATAACAAAAAAAAAAAAAAAAAAAAAAAAAAAAAAAAAAAAAAAAAAATTCATGTACCTGAGAAAACATCTAATTTTGCTAAAAAATTGGCAATGATTTCTTTATCCATAAATTGGTCAATTAGAAATTTTTTTACGAATATGATTTTCAAACAAATGTAATATCTTTCACCTT
>NC_090756.1:42044571-42052071 GCF_036898095.1 Palaemon carinicauda | reverse complement strand
GTGTGTGTGTATACATACACACACACACACACACACACACACACACATATATATATATATATATATATATATATATATATATATATATATATATATATATATATATATATATATATATATATGTGTGTGTGTGTGTGTGTGTGTGTGTGTGTGTGTGTGTGTGTGTGTGTGTGTGTGTGTGTGTTTGTCTATATACATATATGTGCGTATATGTGTGGCTGTATATGTGTGTGTAAAGTGGCCATAATCCAGATTATTATTAATATTATTATTATTATTATTATTATTATTATTATTATCACAACCCCAGCAAGATGCTATAAGGCCAAGGGCTCCAATAGTGAAAAATAGCCCAGTGAGGAAAGGAAATAAGGAAATGAATAAATGATGAGAACAAATCAACAATGAATCATTCTAAAATCAGTAACAACGTCAAAAAAGGATATGTCATATATAAACTATAAAAAGACTTAAGTCTGTTCAACATAGAAACATTAGGTCAAACTTTGAACTTGTGAAGTTCTACTGATTCAACTACCCAATTACGAAGATCATTCCACAACTTGGTAACAGCTTGAATAAAACTTCTCGAATACTGTGTAGTATAGAGCCTCATGATGGAGAAGGCCTGGCTATTAGAATTAAATGTCCGCCTAGTATTATGAACAGGATAGAATTGTCCAGGGAGATCTGAATGTAAAGGATCGTCAGAGTTATGAAAAAAAACTTATGCAACATGCATAATGAACTAATTGAACGATGGTGCCTAAGATTGATACCTAGATCAGGAATAAGAAATTTAATAGACCGTAAGTTTCTGTCCAACAAATCAAGATGAGAATCAGCAGTTGAACACCAGACAGGAGAACAATACTCAAAACAAGGTAGAATGAAAGAATTAAAACACTTCTTCAGAATAGATTGATCACCGAAAATCTTAAAAGACTTTCTCAGTAAGCCAATTTTCTGTGCAACTGAAGAAGACACAGACCTAATGTGTTT
Source organism: Palaemon carinicauda (assembly GCF_036898095.1). Lineage (NCBI taxonomy): Eukaryota > Metazoa > Arthropoda > Malacostraca > Decapoda > Palaemonidae > Palaemon > Palaemon carinicauda. The sequence continues at coordinate 42,051,069 of NC_090756.1, read as the reverse complement.
CTCAAAAGTATATTTGCTGTCGAGAATCACATCTAAAATTTTAAAAGAGTCATACAAATTTAAAGAAAGATTATTAGTACTGAGATCCGGATGTTGAGGAGCCACCGTCCTTGACCTTGTACCAACCATGTGTCACACAATTGTACATAATTTCTTTTGTATATATTATGCTTGTATCTGCGTTCTTCCCTCGCACTACAACGAACATGAAAAATCACGTCGCCGGTTTTCCTCTGTGACATTGTCTGTTTGTAAACATGTTATTTCATGTTGCCTTGAGGTTTTGTATATAAAGGAGAGTGTTCTATAATATTATAACTCAGTTGATTGCATCCTGCCTTTGAGTTCACAACCTTCTCTCGGCCCGTCACATTGGTGACCCCGGATGTAGACTCGCTCCCACCGCCTTCCACCCCCACTCCCTCGCCCCTTCATCATTGGTAGTACTATGGTGGACTCTACGGCAGTTGGTGCTGCGCGGCCGCTCCATTCAAACTTTCATCGTTTGCCAGGGGAGAGGTGTTTGCTTGGTTTCAGCGCGCAGAAGTCCAGTTTCGTATAAGGGGCGTGACTCGTTCAACCACCAAAGCGGATTATGTTCTTGGGCGATACCCGAGGACACCTTCCCAGAAATATCCGACTGGCTTTGTGAACAAGAAGACACCCAATAGCGTATGACGACCTCAAAACATACCTTCTGCAGCAGTACTCGCCGTCGCCAGCCGCCCGTATAGCAAAGCTTTTTTCAGCTCTCGCAACAACCGTTGGGGGACCAAAGGGCTTCGCTTGCCCTCAGGGAAATGACCAGTATCGCTCGCCTTCAACCTGCCACAGACGGCTCTCCTCGTGAGGTGAGCCTACTTCGTGACCTTTGGATAAGCCGTTTACCCAAACCTGTACGCGCTGCCATACCCGATGTCGATAGTTTACCCATGAAGGACTTGATGACCAAAGCCGACGCCGTTATGGACAGCCACTTCAAGACCTCCATAAACGCCTCCTCCCCTGACGACGAGGATGCCTATTCATCGTCAACCGAAGCTGACACGAATGCCGTAGGACATACACGCCTACCCCGTGACGTGCCGAAGCGGCGACAAAGCCGCCCACCACCCAACAATCGCTCTCGCCCCCAACGAACGACTGCTACAGCCACTGACTACCTCCCATCCGCCGCAGTTTTGCTACTACCATTTCAGATTCGGGGCAACCGCGAAGAAATGTGCCAAGGATTGTCAGTGGCCAAAAAACGTGTAAGTAGGCCATCGCTTGTGGCGGTGGCCTCCCGTGGTTTCTAATCTTTTCTTTTTACAGGATGCAGGAACGGGCGTGCGATTTTTGGTAGACACGGGTGCTTGTCGTTCTCTTTTGCCAAGGAAACTCTTCAAGGCACGACGTAGTCTGTCTACATCTGCCGACGTCAACTTGGTAGCTGCCAACGGATCTGCGATACCCACCTACGGTTACGAGAACCTCACATTATCGTTCGGAAACGGTAAATAAAATTGGAAGTTTCTTGTTGCTGACGTCACAATGCCAATCCTCGGTGCGGATTTCCTCTCTCATTTCCACCTTCTGGTCGATGTCGCCCACCGACGATTGGTCAACGGAGACTCGTACCTGTCGACACCTCTTCAACCCGCCCCCTCTAACCTCGCTCTCCACATCAGCGCACCCCACGGATGCCTAAGCCCACCTCCTCACGTCGTACCCGGAAGTTTTCCGTCCAGAACTTCGCCAAACGCCCACGGTCCCTGCCAAGCACGGTATTTATCACCATGACAAGACGATGGGACCCCCAGTCTTTGCAAAATTCAGACGTCTGGCACCGGAACGATTGGCAGCCGCCAAACAGACGTTCCACGAAATGGAGGAAATGGACCTTTGCCAAAAGGCCTCCAGCCCATGGTCGTCACCCTTACACATCGTTCTGAAGAAAGACGGCTCCCTCCGTCCGTGCGAGGATTACAGGCGCCTGAACATGCAAACACAACCGGATCACTACCCCCCTCCCAAACATTGCCGACGTGACCTCCTACCTGCACAAAGCGAAGGTTTTCTCTACGCTCGACCTCCTGAAGGGGTATTATTAGTTGCCTAAGAACCCAGAAGACATCCCCAAGACCGCCATCACCACTCCGTTTGGTACATACACCTTCAATTATTCCTGTTTTAGCCTTCGTAATGCTGGGGCAACATTTCAACGTCTCATGGATGGCCTCTTAGGGGACCTCCCTTTCTGTGTATGTTATGTGGACGACATACTTGTGTTCTTCTCTCATAAGAGGAACACCTCCGTCACCTGCGCATCGTGCTCGACCCGCCTGCAACAAAACGGCCTTGTAGTCCGGTACGACAAGTGTACCTTTGGCGCCAACGAAGTGTCGTTCTTAGGGCACCGTATCACTCCTGAAGGAGTCCATCCCCTCCCTGAGAAGGGTAGCAGCCGTTCAGAACTTCCCCGCGCCCTTGACCGTCAAAGCTCTGCAGGAATTCTTTGGCATGATCAACTATTATCACTATTTTCTGCCAGCCATTGCCGCCACTCTTGCTCCCCTATACGCCTCCCTCAAGGGTAAGCCAAAGGACCTGAAGTGGGGTCCCCTTCAAGAAGCAGCCTTCTGCAATGCAAAGAAGGCCCTATCAACTGCTGCGGCTCTCATTTTCCTATCCCACACGCCCCTCTCCTTTTCTCCACTGATGCCAGCGACGTCGCTATTGGTGCAGTACTCGAGCAGGTGGTCAAAGGCTCGCCCCGCCCATTGTCCTTCTTCAGCAGAAAACTGTCCAAGTCAGAATCGGGTTATTCTACCTTCGATCGAGAATTGATGGCGGTGCACTTGGCTGTCCGTCACTTTCGCCATTTCTTAGAAGGTACGCCCTTCGTCATTCGCACAGACCACATGCCTCTGGTGCACGCCTTTACTCGACAGTCTGACGCCTGGTCCGCCCGTCAATGCCAACATCTCTCTGCCGTGGCTGAATACAATTGCACCCTCCAATAAGTCCCAGGGAAAATGAATCCCGTTGCCGATGCCCTGTCAAAAAACACAGTGGCTGCAGTTCAACTTGGATTGGATTACAACGCCCCTGGCTGAAGCCCAACGACAGGATCAAGAGTATCAAGCTTGTAGGACATCCTGCACGTCCCTCCGTTGGGAAGACTTTCCCCTCGAAGACTCCAACACCCCCCTCCTCTGTGACAGCGACCTTGGATTCCTGCTCCCATGCGCCGACAGGTGTTTGATTTCATTCACGGCCTTTCACATCCCTCGTGCTGTTCTACTGCAAAGCTGCTGAAGGCAAAGTTCATTTGGCACGGCATTTCTAAGGATGCTAAGGATTGGGTCCGCGCCTCTACTTCTTGAATAACTTCCTAAGTTTATCGACACACGGATTCAGGGAATGGGCACCTTTCCTCAACCTCAGGGTCGTTTTGCACACATTCACGTCGACGTTGTAGGCCCCCTACCCACATCACAAGGACATCGTTCCCTTTTTACCGTCATCGACCGCTCCACTCGTTGGCTTGAAGCCTGAAGCCATTCCCATGGAAACTGCAACGTCCGCCTCATGTACATCTGCCGTACTCTCTGGATGGATTTCAAGATTCGGTATCCCTGAGCATATTACTTCTGACAGGGGAACCACTTTCACCTCTCAATTGTGGACGTCATTAGCGAATCTCCTGGGCATCACCCTACATCAGACAACGGCCTACAACCCCGCTGCCAATGGAATGGTTGAACGTTTTCATCGCACCCTCAAAGCAGCTTTGATGTCCTGCTGCAAGGATTGCAACTGGTTTACTCAGCTTCCCTGGGTCCTCCTGGGACTAAGGACCACTCCTAAAGACGCCCTCGACGTCTCGACAGCTGAAATAGTGTATGGCGACATGTTGGTCGTCCCTGCCGAATTTTTTTCCTTCTACAACCTCCTCCAACGATCTCCAGCTCATACGTCTCGTCGTGGGAAAATTTACTCCGTGCCGCCAGACTTACAAGCCCCAAGCGAAGCATCACATACCAATTGACTTGCACTCTGCAACGCACGTTTTCCTGCGCAACGACACCAGCAAGCCACCACTAACGCCCCCTTACACGGGCCTTTTCCTTGTGATCCGACACAGTCCAAAAGCATTCCTCCTAAACATTCTGGGCAAAGAAAACTGGGTCTCCATTGATCGTCTAAAACCTGCTTATCTTCTGCCAGAGGACCCACCTACAGTTCGCCTCTAGATCAGGGCGCCCTATTTAACATGTACAGTATGGTATTTTTAGGGGGGGGGGAGCCATGTACCAACCGTGTGTCACACAATTATACATAATTCCTTTTGTATTTATTGTGCTTTTATCTGCGCTCTTCCCTCGCACTAAAACGAACAGGAAAATTCATGTCTCCGGTTTTCCTCTGTTACTTTGTCTGTCTTGTAAACATGTTATGCCCTGTTGCCTTGAGGTTTTGTATATAAAGGAGAGTGTTCTATAATATTATAACTTAGTTGATTGCATCCTGCCTTTGAGTTCACAACCTTCTCTCGGCCCGTCACAACCAACTTACAATCATACTTTGAGTTTTGTTAGGATTCAACTTCATACCCCATAATTTGTACCATGCAATAATTTTAGCTAAATCCGTATTAAGGGATTCACTAGACCCAGATCTACATTCAGGGGATGGAATTTATGCAAAGAGAGTAGCATCTTTTGCATATGCAACAAGCTTGTTTTCTAGGCCAAACCACATGTCATGTGTATATAGTATAGGCCAAGAACACTACCCTTAGGAACACCGGATATCACATTTCTATACTCACTATGTTGCACATCAACGGCAACTCTTTGAAATCTATCATCAAAAAAATCATATATGCTAAGAAACGACCAATAATGAAAAGCAAAGGGAATTCAATCTGCTGAATAAAAGCATAATATATAATGGTGCAATATTCAAGTCACAAGAAATCCGGAAATACAATTTATGTATCCTTGCGCACATACCTCTTTACGCACCAGACTCTGCCTCTTCATCCTATCAAGAGGCAAACTGATAAACTGAATCTATCCAATAAAATCATTTTACGAAATAATAAAACGTAGCAATTGGATATAAAAGAAAAAAAAATAAGAGAAACAGAGATTTTCTCAACCAAAGGATTTGATCCTGTGATAGTAGAGGAGATCTTCACCCGAAACCCTTCTTGAACTTTGGTCTTCCTTAGGCTTTGGTAACTGCAAGTGATTTTTGATTAAGTCTCTAGAAATCAACATTGTTTTATTTACTTTCTTTTTTTTGATACGAAAAGTCTCTTCATAGTTTATATGTGGCAGATCTATTTTAACGTTGTTGCTAATTTTAGGATATTCTATATTAATTGTTCATTACTTCTCTTAGAGTATATTTGTTTCCTTATTTCCTTTCCACACTGGGCTATTTTTTTCCCGTTGGAGCCATTGGGATTATAGCATCCTGTTTCTCCAACTAGGGTTGTAGGCTGGCTAATAATAATAATAATAATAATAATAATAATAATAATAATAATAATAATCATCATCATCATCATTATTTTTATTATTATACTGTTATTATTATTATTATTATTATTATTATTATTATTATTATTATTATTATTATTATTATTATTATTATTATTATTATTATTATATTATTAGTAGTAGTAGTAGTAGTAGTAGTAGTAGTAGTATGGAATTGTAATGCTGTGGTCTGGGTGGAGGTTTGCATTATCTCAAAGTTATTCAGTGATAAGAATAGTGCAATTTCTAGATATAATAGTCAACCTAAATGATAGTTATAATGATAGATTGTTTATCAAACTAAATCTCGTTTGATTTTCCTTTCTGGCTGTCTGTCTATTTCCTGCTTGTAGGCGTTTGTGCCTGTCCTTTCCGTCTGTTTAGTCTGTACCAATGTCTTCCACTGTCTTGGGTTAGAGTTCTCTTGCTTCAGCGTACACTCCGGCACACTATTCAGTCTTATTTTTCTTCCTCTTGATTTGTTAAAGTGTATATAGTTTATATAGGAAATTCTTATATAAATGGTGTTACTGTATTTTAAATATTTTATTTTTTCTGTTTCCTTTCCGTACTGGGCTATTTTCCCTGTTGGAGCCCCAGGGCGTATAGTATCCTGCTTTTCCAACTAGGGTTGTAGCTTAGCAAGTAACAATAATAATAATAATAATAATAATAATAATAATAATAATAATAATAATAATAATAATAATAATAATAATAATAATGTCTCCCACCATCACAAATCCACAGTGGCTAAACCCTTGAGATGGATAAGGACATGTCTTTGGCCTTTGTCCTCTATTGGATTACAAATGGCTGCATTTGTTGATGTTGTTGTTTTTGTTGTTGTTGTTATTGCTGTATATACAACCCCTCTTCGATTGTTTGTGTGCGTCTATAATCAGCAAAGCTGTACTAGTTGGATCCACCTATCCTAGGTTGGCTTGCTGTTAGAGATCCGACT
>NC_090756.1:42000233-42040233 GCF_036898095.1 Palaemon carinicauda | reverse complement strand
GAGAATGTTTTTGTATGATGGTTTTCTCTCTGATTCTTACCAAAGAAGATTTCTCTTACTGTTCATAATCCATCCTAGTCTTGGGTAGTGCCATATCCTCTGTACCATGGTTTTCCAAATCTTGGGATACAGTTCTCTTGTTTGAGGGTGCAGTTGGCCTACTCCGCTATCTCATTTCTCTTCCTCTTATTTTTTTTATATATGCAGGAATTCCTGTAATTGAGTCGTTTGTCCAATTCAAAAGTTTTACATCGCTCTCTTTTCTGGTCGTTATTATCGAATATTGTACGGAGGTTTCACTATTATTTTATGTAACCAACAGATTTATTTAGAAAATCATTTAGGGAATCGTTCACTTTTGGATTATTGTTTTGATTGAAATTAAAAAAAAAAAATGGAAAACATGACACAGGTCACATCACAATCATGGATGAAAATGTGTCGTTAATAAAGCAGTTGAGAAAAAAAAAATCATGGTATTTTTTTAATTAAGAGAAAAAGGTTTTAGTTGACTTTTTTATGACGAGGATGGCATTTCCTTCCGTAAAATTACTATAGAAACTTTTTTTATCAGTTATTTTCTCCTTTGTTGGAAATAATAATAAACAGTTTCTACAATTATGCTTTATCTTTAGTATGGGTGCAATTTTTGCTTGCAATTGCTCTTAACTTCAAGTGTACGAGTGAAATAAGCTTTTAACTGCATTGCACTTCAATTTAGATGTGAAATATTCTTGTAATTGCTTTTAACTTCAAGTTTGGTTGTGAAATATTCTTGTAATTGTTTTTAACTTCCAGTGGGGTTGTGAAAAATTCTTGTAATAGCTTTTAACTTCAAGTGTGGGTGTGTGAAATATGCTTGTAATTGCTTTTATCCTCTAGCGTTGGTTTGATTAGGCTTAAAACCATGTCCGCTTGTGATTGAAATTATTAAGGGAATTTCATATGCAGTTTTCTCGGGAATCTATAGAAAAAGTAATCTACTTATAATAGAATTTTATTATTCACCCAAGAGCCAAGGGATGAAATCCAGGGTATCAGTCAAAACTCTGGGATTCCTGTCCACTGATTTGCAGACGGGTTTCTATAACTGGATTAAACTGTGGGAAAAGCAATAATGATGTCTGGGGAGGTTTCGCATGTTTAAAGGTTTAAAGGACGCTCATCAATTTCAGAGGCCATGGACCGTGACGTTGCCATAGCAAGCAGGACAATGCTCTAGAGACTGACTATATTTACACATGATCAACGTCCAAGCCCCCTCTCCATCCAAGCTAGGACTAGGGAGGACCAAGCAATGGCTGCAGATAACTCAGACGGTAGATCTATAGGATCCCCCAAGGATGGTGAAGTTGCAGACACTAAAGGAACTAACAAGTTTGAACGTGACTCGAACCCCAGTCCGGCGATCACCAGGCAGGGACGTTACCAATAGCCATATAACATTATGGAAAACATTTGGGGACTTCCTGAATGGGTGTCGAGGACAGAGGAAAGGATTTGACTGTAGCCAGAAAAAATAGTCTATTATTAAGTGTGTCTGTTTTAGATATAGATAAATTTAATTTCTCATAGAATTGAGAGCTTTAAATGACTTTGGTAAAGGAAAGAGAAATAAACAAATTTCTGAATTTGATAAAGTTAGTGTAATAAAAAAAGACGTAAAAAGAGTTGAATAAAAAAAAAATGAGTTTCGAGTTGAGAATAAGCAGCTCAGCGGAAGAAAGATAAGGACAGAGAAATTTATAAAGAAACTTATGAGAAAAGTTTAGTGTAAAGGAAAACGAACTATTTGAAATATTGTCATAAGACGAAAGAAATGACTGTTTGTCGACGTACAAGATGATGAAAGAGAAGATAATACAGGAAAAGAGAAAAACAACCGTGTAAATTTGAGAATAAAGTTGCAATATTGCTGTGAACTGAAGGAAATTTATGATTATATAAATCTAGGATGGATAAAAATGTCTAAAATCTATATTTTTTATATTGTGAAAGGAATGAAAATTGTGGATCTATAAATCTAGGATGGATAAAAATGTCTAAAATCCATATTTTTTATATTGTGAAAGGAATGAAAATTGTGGATCTATAAATCTAGGATGGATGAAAATGTCTAAAATCTATATTTTTTATATTGTGAAAGGAATGAAAATTGTGGATCTATAAATCTAGGATGGATGAAAATGTCTAAAATCTATATTTTGTATATTGTGAAAGGAATGAAAATTTTGGATCTATAAATCTAGGATGGATAAAAATGTCTAAAATCTATATTTTTTATATTGTGAAAGGAATGAAAATTGTGGATCTATAAATCTAGGATGGATGAAAATGTCTAAAATCTATATTTTTTATATTGTGAAAGGAATGAAAATTGTGGATCTATAAATCTAGGATGGATGAAAATGTCTAAAATCTATATTTTTTATATTGTGAAAGGAATGAAAATTGTGGATCTATAAATCTAGGATGGATGAAAAAAAAAGTTCTGAATTCTAATTTTTGGGAAATAATCTAGTAAATCTGTGAAAAAAAGAGAATATGGTAGTGTTGTGAACGAAACTATTATTATAAAAAAAGATTTAGGATGGAGAAGAAGTTCTAAAATCTATATTTTTGGGCTGAAATCACAATTATATCCGTCTTGATATCATTCCCCTATTTTTCAAAATGATAATTTTGACGCAATCAGTCTTATTCTACGAATTCAGCTCTTCAAGAGGAAAGTTTGTGGGCAAAATCACTGCCTGATTGAGACCCTTTGTGGCCCTTAGGCTAAGGGTGTGAAATCGGGCTCCTAAGGGTTAGAGTTCTCTTGCTTGAGGGTACACTCAGGTACGCTATTCAATCTGTTTCCTTATTTCCTTTCCTCAATGGGGGGTTTTCTCTTTTGGAACCCTTGGGCTTGTAGCGTACTGCATTCTCAGCTAAAGTTATAGCTTAGCCAATAATAATAATAATAATAATAATAATAATAATAATAATAATAATGATAATAATAATAATGATAATAGCCTCTGTACATTGGTCTTTCAATGTCATGGGTTAGTTTTCTTGTTTGAAGGTATATTCAGTCACGGTATTTAATCTGTTTCCTTATTTCTTTTCCTTACTAGGCTGTTTTATCTGTTGAATGCTATGAGCCCAAATGCTCCAACAAGGAAAACATAGCCTAATAAGGAGAGTAAATAAGGAAATTAATAAACTATAATAGAAGTTAATGAATAATCAATATAAAATATGCTTTTCTGTGGAGGCTCTGAAACCAGGGATGAATAATGAATAATTTCAGTCTTCTGTAACTATAAACTCTAAGTAAAAGAAACAAATTTGTTACCGGTATATAATCAAAAGACAAAAAAAGATTGAATTATCTTTTATGAAGAAATTTAGGTTTTAAACATTTAATTTATATGAATTAATATTTGATGGATTTTTCCCTTAGAATGTCGACACCTAATATGAACTATACTTTAAGAGATAGATAATATCACAAACTTTCACCTTGTTCAGACAGATAGATAGATAGATAGATAGATACTATTACGAACTCTTACCTTAGTTATGAAAAATAAGTTAATTTTATGAAAAAAAGTAGGAGGAAAAAACGAGATTTTTTTCAGTGATACGAGAAAGCGTTCCTCTCTCTCTCTCTCTCTCTCTCTCTCTCTCTCTCTCTCTCTCTCTCTCGTTTAAGGCTATTGCTCCATTATGGAATTACGAGAATTCTTTTTCGCAATTCGCCAATGTATGAATTAAGTTTTTTTTAGCATAAAATTATATCTTAAAAGTTATTGTTTTTTATTTATCTTAACTTCTCTCTCATTATTATTATCATTATTATTATTATTATTATTATTATTATTGTGTTTATCATTATTTATTATTATTATTATTATTATTATTATTATTTTTATTATTATTATTATTATTGTTATTAAATATTAATTATTATTATTATTAATATCATTATTATTATTATTATTATTATTATTATTATTATTATTATGCTCATCATCATTATTATTATTATTATTATTATTATTATTATTATTGTTATTATTATTATTATTATTAATCTATATATATATATATATATATATGTATATATGCACACACACACATATATATATATATATATGCGCATATATATATATATATGCGCATATATATATATATATATACATATATATATATATATATATGTATATATATATATATATATATATTTATATATATATACAGATATATATATATATATATATATTTATATATATATATATATATGCATACACACACACATATATATATATATATATACACACACACACACATATATATATATATATACAGAGAAAGACGATGGATTTGCGAACTAAGAAAGTCTGCGCGTATTGAGTGGGAAAGAAAGACTATAAACCTTTGCAAGTGGAAGGACATGTCTGGGGCCTTTGGTCTACAGTGGACTAGTAACGGTTGATGATGATGATGATGATATATATGTAGGACTGTGTTATCATATGCATATTCCTTCTTATAAATAAATCAGTTTGCTATTGATTCTCTCCTTTTAATGCTCCACCAAAGTATCATAAACAGAATCCGTTTCCAAATCACATCTTTTTAGTCGTAATAAAACAAGATGAATGATGCAATCGGGAGAGGGAAGCTCCACCAATAGGGAAGGAGATGAGACGGTGAGGGGATGCGGAAGCGAGACACAAAATCAAAATCAAGAGACAAAACTGGAATCCAGAGACAAAATCGAAAGCAAGAGACATATGCAAAAGCAAGAGACTAAACTGGAATCCAGAGACAAAATCGAAAGCTAGAGACATATGCAAAAGCAAGAGACTAAACTGGAATCCAGAGACAAAATCGAAAGCAAGAGACAAATGCAAAAGCAAGAGACAAAATCAAAAGCAAGAGACAAAATCGAAAGCAAGAGACAAAATCGAAAATAAGAGACCAAATCAAAAGCAAGAGACCAAATCAAAAGCAAGAGACAAAACTGGAATCCAGAGACAAAATCGAAAGCAAGAGACATATGCAAAAGCGAGAGACTAAACTGGAATCCAGAGACAAAATCAAAAGCAAGAAACAAATGCAAAAGCAAGAGACAAAATCAAAAGCAAGAGACAAAATCGAAAGCAAGAGACAAAATCGAAAATAAGAGACCAAATCAAAAGCAAGAGACCAAATCAAAAGCAAGAGACAACATTGAAAGCAAGAGACAAATTCGAAATCAAGAGACAAAATTGAAAGCAGGTTTTAGGGACTAAAGGTAAAGGTGTCTGATTTCAGTTACAGTTTCATCAGAATAGGTGCTCACCAGAAAGTCAGACGGGCAACCCCCCCCCCCCCCCGCCCCACACACACACACACAGCACTGTGGTTCCCAAGCACATCAGTGGCCTCCCGAGTAAACAGCTTAAACTCACCGTCCCGGGCTGGGATCGATCTGCTGCCATACGAATGCTAGGGGAAAACATTACCAATGTAATGGCCATTTCCATGGGTGTGAGAGGTGTGTTTGATTAGTATTTAAATAAATAACGGAAAGAAAAATCATTGATTGATTCTATAGTCTTTTGTATAAAAACGTTGCATATGTGGTTTTTTTATATTTCCTAGTTCAAATCTAGTTGTAGGAATATCTCAATGCAGATTTTCATTGTTGTAAAACAAATAGTTCTGTATTTGCAAAGGTTCAATCCATAATGGCCAACTGGTTAGGTAAATCGGGGCAATCATTTACTAGGTCATGGAATTACCCGTTAACTCTCAATAAACGCTAACGATTCCATTAAACGAAGTTTCACATATTTCGTTTTGGAATATATTATCAACAAAATTCCAGATTCCAATTCCAACTTGACTTCCAGATACTAATTCCAAATTGGATTCCAGATTCCAATTCCAGTTTGAGTTTAAAATTTCAAATCCAACTTAAATTTCATATTCCATTTCCAACTTCAATTCCAGAATCTAATTCCAACTTTATTCCCGATTCCAATTCCAACTTAAATTCCAGATTCCAATTCCAATTCCCGGTGAACTGTGATTTTTTCTCACCCCATTCTCAAAGCATGAGCTTAGATCCTGATGACAAAGCATTTGGATTAAACTGTAGCTTCACGAAAAAAACCCAATTCATATCAAGTCTGAATTGAAATCTACAATTTAAGGTAAATTAGAATCTGGAATTTAAGTTAGAATTGGAGTCTGGAGCATAAATTGGAATTGGAATCTGAAATTTAAGTTGGACTAGGAATATGGATTTGAGTTGGAATTAGAATTTTGAATTTAATTTGGAATTTTAATCTGGAATTTAAGTTGGAATTGTAAACAACACTTTTATTCACAATCTATTCCAAAATCACATACCAAGGTTCGCTTACTTTTGGAGATTTTACTTTATGATGTCAGTTGGAAATACTATGAAAAAAATTGAATATAATTAGGTATAAAGAGAAGATTTAATATTCTGTAGTGTCGATTCTTCCTTCTGACAGACATTTAATTGAGTAACGAAATCTCACTTGAATATAAAGAGACTTTTTAGCTATGGTAAGCAGCTCTTCTGGAAGAAAGTCACTGAAAATCAAACCTTTGTTCTCTAGTCTTGGGTAGTGCCATAGCCTGTGAACCATGGTTTTCCACTTTCTTTGGGTAGAGTTCTCTTGCTTCAGGGTACAGTCGGGCACACTATTCTATCTTCTATCTCTTCCTCTTGTTTTATGATTTTTTTTTATAGTTTATTTATGAAAGATTTATCCCTAATGTTAGCATTGTTTTTAAAATATTTGATTCTAATTGATCGTCACCTCTCCTGTCGTTTATTTATTTCCTTGTTTCCCTTTCTCAATGGGCTATATTTTTTTTTTTTTTTTTTTTTGCTGTTGGATACTTGGGATTATAGCATACTGTTTTTCCAGCTAGTGTTGTAGCTTAGCTAGTAATATGATAATAATAATAATAATAATAATAATAATAATAAAAATAATAATAATAATAATAATAATAATATTAATAATAATAATAATAATTGGTTTATCGCAAGATTCTTATTGTCATTCAGCATAGTTAATGTTTTGGTTTCCGTGATATGAAAACTTAATAGAATTAACTCTTAAAATAGCATTGTTTTTTTTTATGATTTATTAGCGAAACTTCCCACCTTTTAAGAATGTGATGGCCTATTGGAAACGTCCAGGCCTGGCGATCTGCTGGACTGGGGTTCAAGTCCCGCTCAAGCTCGATGTTTCTTGTGGTGTCTGCAATCTTATCATCTTTTTGAGTTAAGGATGTTGGGTTTGGGGAAGGTCATAGGTCTACCTGCTGAGTCATTAGCAGCCATTGCCAGGGCCTCATTGGTCCTAGCTTGGTCGTAGAGGTTGCTTGGGCGTCTCTGCCATTCATGGGAAACCTTTAAACTCGAATATTGTACAGTTGGACACAGAAATTCCCGTCTTTCTCTGACAGATGGATCAGCAGAACTTCAGTATTTAAAACTTGTAGGTAGTAGGCTGGCCAGAACTTCAGCCACCCGATGAGATACTACCGCTAGAGATTCATTTGGTCCTTCTCTCTAGTCACGGCTCATTTTCCTTTTGACTACACATACACAGAATTGCCCGGCCTATTATTTACATATTCTCCTCTGCTCTCATCCACCTGGCAACACTGAGAATACTAAACAATTCTTCCTCGCTCAAGGGGTTAACTACTCCGATGTAATTGTTCAGTGGCTATCTTCCTTTTGACAAGGGTAGAAGAGACTCTTTCGCTATGGTGGGCAAACTACTTCTCTTGTAGTTTCCTTATTTCCTTTCCTAACTGGGCTATTTTCCCTGGCGGAACGCTTGGATTTATCCAAATACGGTTGTAGCTTAGCAAATAATAATAATAATAATAATAATAATAATAATAGCTTTTATGTTGAGCGTAAGCCTAATTTAATGGTCTACATGTGACTAATCTATCTAGCGTTGTCTCTAATCTCTGTTTATCTTACATAACTTATTTTTCTTTCAAATTTAATCATTATTTCTCTATTTCCTATCCGCAATGGGCTGTTTCCCTGTTGGAGCCATTCGATTTGTGTCATTTTCCCTTCCCATTAGGGTTGTAAGTTGGCTCGTGATAATAATGGATATACTGTATATGTATATATTTTCCAAGCAGCCCTCAAATACTTTTAATAAATTCACTTTTCAATAATAAAATTCCTTTAATGATAAATAACCTACTTCTGCTCAGACAAGGATTTGAACCCTAAAACTAATTAGATATAAGAGTGACATTAATTTTATACCGTTGGTGAATATAATAAATGTCACAAATTACTAATGACTTTTACAATCTACATCCATGTAGAAAATGGGTTTATTATGAACAAATCCAATACATGAAATGATAGCTATTATTATTATTATCATCATCTATATTATTATTATTATTATTATTATTATTATTATTATTATTATTATCATTATTATTATTATTATTATTATTATTATTATTAGTATTATTATTATTATTATTAAGAAGAAGAGGAACAACAACAAATAATCCCGATCAATTGCTTAAGAAAAAGATATATATATATATATATATGTCAGTATATATATATATATATATATATATATATTTATATATATATATATATATATATATTATATATATATATTTATATATATATATATATATATACATGATTGAATTTCCGCTTAGTCGGCTTAGTGACTTATTGGGTTCGGTAAATTTAAAAAGCGAAAGTCGATTAAGGAAGGAAGTAATGGCAAAGGTGTGTCCCCAGAACCAGTGCCTGGGAAACACACACGTGTTGCCTGGCTCTCTCTCTCTCAGAGAGAGAGAGAGAGAGAGAGAGAGAGAGAGAGAGAGAGAGAGAGTCTCTCTCTTTCTCTCTCTCTCTCACCTTCCATGACTTAATTTGACATGACACTCGGCGTCAGGAGAGAATGTGGGTCTTCCATTCATCCCCAGCACTTGGATAAGTCCAAGGTCAATACAAGTCCTTGGGTAAGTGCAAGACCAATGCAAGTCCTTGGGTAAGTGCAAGACCAATGCAAGTCCTTGGGTAAGTGCAAGACCAATGCAAGTCCTTGGGTAAGTTCAAGGCCAATGCAAGTCCTTGGGTAAGTTCAAGGCCAATACAAGTCCTTGGGTAAGTGCAAGACCAATGCAAGTCCTTGGGTAAGTTCAAGGCCAATGCAAGTCCTTGGGTAAGTCCAAGGCCAATGCAAGTCCTTGGGTAAGTCCAAGGCCAATACAAGTTTTCGGGTAAGTCCAAGGCCAATGCAAGTCCTTGGATAAGTCCAAGGCCAATACAAATCCTAGGGTAAGTCCAAGGCCAATGCAAGTCCTTGGATAAGTCCAAGGCCAATACAAGTCCTAGGGTAAGTCCAAGGTCAATGCAAGTCCTTGGGTAAGTCCAAGGCCAATGCAAGTCCTTGGGTAAGTCCAAGGCCAATGCAAGTCCTTGGGTAAGTCGAAGGCCAATACAAGTCCTAGGGTAAGTCCAAGGTCAATGCAAGTCCTTGGGTAAGTCCAAGGCCAATACAAGTTCTTGGGTAATTCCAATGCCAATGCAAGTCCTTGGGTAAGTCCAAGGCCAATGCAAGTCCTTGGGTAAGTCCAAGGCCAATACAAGTTCTTGGGTAAGTCCAATGCCAATGCAAGTCCTTGGGTAAGTCGAAGGCCAATACAAGTCCTAGGGTAAGTCCAAGGCCAATACAAGTCCTTGGGTAAATCCAAGGCCAATACAAGTCCTTGGGTAAGTCCAAGGTCAATGCAAGTCCTTGGATAAGTCCAAGCCCAATACAAGTCCTTGGGTAAGTCCAAGGCCAATACAAGTCCTTGGGTAAGTGCAAGACCAATGCAAGTCCTTGGGTAAGTCCAAGCCCAATACAAGTCCTTGGGTAAGTCCAAGGTCAATGCAAGTCCTTGGGTAAGTGCAAGACCAATGCAAGTCCTTGGGTAAGTGCAAGACCAATGCAAGTCCTTGGGTAAGTCCAAGGCCAATACAAGTCCTAGGGTAAGTCCAAGGCCAATGCAAGTCCTTGGGTAAGTCCAAGGCCAATGCAAGTCCTTGGATAAGTCCAAGGCCAATACAAGTCCTAGGATAAGTCCAATGTCAATGCAAGTCCTTGGGTAAGTCCAAGGCCAATGCAAGTCCTTGGGTAAGTCCAAGGCCAATACAAGTCCTAGGATAAGTCCAAGGCCAATGCAAGTCCTTGGATAAGTCCAAGGCCAATACAAGTCCTAGGGTAAGTCCAAGGTCAATGCAAGTCCTTGGGTAAGTCGAAGGCCAATACAAGTTCTTGGGTAAGTCCAATGCCAATGCAAGTCCTTGGGTAAGTCGAAGGCCAATACAAGTCCTAGGGTAAGTCCAAGGCCAATACAAGTCCTTGGGTAAATCCAAGGCCAATACAAGTCCTTGGGTAAGTCCAAGGTCAATGCAAGTCCTTGGATAAGTCCAAGCCCAATACAAGTCCTTGGTTAAGTCCAAGGCCAATACAAGTCCTTGGGTTAGTCCAAGGCCAATACAAGTCCTAGGGTAAGTACAAGGCCAATACAAGTCCTTAGGTAAATCCAAGGCCAATAAAGGTCCTTGGATAAGTCCAAGACCAATACAAGTCCTTGGGTAAGTCCAAGGCCAATACAAGTCCTTGGGTAAGTGCAAGGCCAATGCAAGTCCTTGAGTAAGTTCAAGGCCAATACAAGTCCTTGGGTAAGCCGAAGGCCAATACAAGCCCTTAGGTAAATCCAAGACTAATACAAGTCTTTTGGTAAGTCCAAGGCTAATATGAGTCTCTGGGTAAGTCCAAGGCCAATACAAGTCCTTGGATAAATCCAAGGCCAATACAAGTCCTTGAGTAAGTCCAATGCCAATACAAGTCATTGGGTAAGTCCAAGGCCAATAGAAGTCCTTGGGTAAGTCCAAGGCCATTACAAGTCATTGGGTAAGTCCAAGGCCAATACAAGTCCTTGGGTAAGTCCAAGGCCATTACAAGTCATTGGGTAAGTCCAAGGCCAATACAAGTCCTTGGGTAAGTCCAAGGACAATACAAGTCCTTAGGTAAGTCCTATTAGAGGAAATTGGACCTCAAAATCTCCTGCTTGAGTCAAGAAATTCAAGAAGTCTTTGTGCTTGGAAGCATTCAAAAGGCAATTTCGGGAAAATTAATTCATTTTATAAATCTATGGGAATTAAAATCAAACAATTTGTCTTATTAAGTTTTCATTGTAGGTAGAATATATTCTTTTTTTAAGGTTGCTCCTAAATGGCTGATGAAAATTCGCTAGAGTATGATGATACAGTTGAACACAGGGATTCCTGGTACATCTCGATCTGAAGTTGTGCACCTTGTCACACTGTAACTGCGCGGTGAGTTCCTGTGTGTACCTCCAACCCATGTCTTCCCATAATAGCGGCTTCGTTCCTTGCAACGCAGTAAGTTTGCAACGCAGTAAGTTTGCGACAGTGTGCAATTCCTATGAGCTGGCTGTGCTACGGATGCCTGTGTCCAACCGTGCCCATGATCAGCGCCCAAACTCCCTCTCAACCCAAGCTAGGACCAGGGAGGGCAGGGCATGAGCTGCTGATGACTCATTCCTAGCTCACAAGGATGGAGAGATTGTTGGCACTACCAGAAACTATCGAGCTTGTTCGGGTCTCGAACTCCTATTAACCATAATGATAGGCAGGGACGTTTCCAACAGGCAACCAGAACCCTTAAACCAGAGTTTATCAATAAGATTATAAATGTTTAAGAAAACTAGATAATTCATCTACACTCAATTTATTTTGATGAGGCCTATTTGCACCGACTCGCAACAGTGCCCTTTTAGCTCGGGAAAGTTTTTTGCTATCTGATTGGTTAGATCAGGAAACTTTTCAGAGCTAAAAGGGCACCCCTGCGAGTCGGTGCAAATCTGCCTCACTAAAAAGAATTGATTATACACGATGGGACATGCAAAAGTGTATAAAATCATAACAAGATACAAAGAGTAAAAATAGTAAATGCATTGTTATGTATCTAGATACTTTTACAAATTGTTGGTTTAAAAACTATTGTAATTTCCAATCGACGTGATGTTCAATAAATTCAGGGTTGTGGTGGCCTATTGAAAACGTCCCTGTCTGGTGCTCGCCAGACTAGGGTTCAAGTCCCGCTCAAGCTCGATAGTTTGTTAAGTGACTGCAACCACACCATCCTTGTGAACTAAGGAGGGTTTGGGGTAGCCTATAGGCTTACCTGTTGAGTCATCATCAGCCATTGCTTGGCACTCCGTGGTCCTAGCCTGGGTGGAGAATGAGCTTGGTCGCTGATCATATCTATATGTTTCTTTGTTTAAGCTAAAACCTTAGTTGGGAAACTAGGATGCTATAAGCTGAAGGGCTCCAATAGGTAAATATAGCCCGGCGAGGAAAAGGAAATAAGGAAATAGATAAACTAAAAGAGAAGTAATGAAAAGCCAAAATCAAATATTTTTAGAACAATAACAAAATTCAAATAAATTTTATATCTTTCATATATGAAATATAAAAAGAGACTGAACATAAAAACATTTGCCTCAATTTAACTTTTGAAGTTCTTTGAAGCAATATTCCAATGACTGATCATTAGATCCTAATCAAATTGCAATCATCTATGGCAAGTTAGATATATACATATATACATCATATATACAGTATATATATATATAATATAATACTGGTTTTATATATGATATATATATATATATACTGTTTATATATATATATATATATATATATGTATATATGATATAGTGTTATATATATATATATATATATGTATAGGATATGTAAATATACATATATATAATATATATATATATATTTATATATAAATATATATATATAATATATATATATATTTATATATATATATATATATATATAAATATATATATATATATATATATACATATACACACAACATATATATATATATATATATGTATATATAAAATACATATATATATATATATAATATATAATTATATATATATATATATATATATACATAACACACACACATATATATATATATATATACATACTTACATATATGTCATAATATATATATATATATATATATATATCTTTCTGACTGTGAATACCTTAACGTGATGAAGGGTTTTTGTATCACCATGATTAGCAAAGCTGTACTAGTCAGGGCCCCCCCATACTAGGTTACGTTTGGTGGGAGCAATAAGACAAAAATCTCCCACATCACCAAACCGTGGTGTCCAGCTGTCGTGATGAAAACTGGCCAAACCCAAGACATGAATTGACATGTCTGAGCCCTTTGTCTTGTAGTGAAGTAAATACGGTTGTAATTGTTGTTGTTGTTGTTGTTTTTGTTGTTGTTGTTGTGTCTGTATTATAGTTACGAAAGGGAAAGTGAGGAGCCCTATTTAGAGTTATATCTTCCGTCCTTACTGGTAACATCTTGGGACTCACAAAGAGAATGAAGATACAAAGGGATATTTTATCTCTACAGGATACAGGGATCCCCCACCTATCAGTGTCTTGAGTATTCTTCATAAGTCAGAATTTAGAAAAGAAGATGTGACCTGATTTAATGGATAACAGTATCCAATAGTAGGAGTTATTTTTTTAATCTATCGTCTTTTAATTCATGACCCTCCCGGCCCAACGCTTAGTTATATAGTCCACATTCCAAAAAATCCTTATAGTTTCTCCTGTTTTATGGAAAAAAAGGGTAGAGAAAATAAATAAAAAAAATTTAAATTGCTTTTCTATTTATTAACGTAGTTAATATATTATTTCTTATAAATTTATCTTATATCATCATCAACAACAACAACAATAACAAATACAGCCATTTTAAGTCCAATGGTCATTTCACCATAACGCTGTCCAACTGTGGATTGCTGATAGTTGGAGATTTTCGTCTGATCGCTCACAACAAACCAATCTATTATCAATGGCCCTGACCAGTACAGCTTTGCTGATCCTGGGGATACACAAACTCTTTCACTACGTTAAGGTATTCCTAATTATGTTCTCATAAAAAAGCAAGAACTCCCTTATAGCTCAGGGCTACAGAGTTAGCTATCCCCAATGGGTAGGTAACCTTAGCAAACTTCATCTACATTGTAATTTACAAAATACTTTGCTGTAATATAAGTAAACTTTCACGAGCCATACATTACTTGGAAAGTGAACTCGGCCCAGAGTTATGTAAACTTCCTTCCTTGTCGCTTCCTGTGTCTTGACCCAAAATGCTCTGGACTCCACTTGGAATATTCTAGATAAGTTCAACGCTGAACAAAAATGAACATTAACAAAGACAACGATAAAATTATATATTTTTTATTTATTAGTTCCATAAAACAAATCTTAACTTTCTTGGTCTTTCTGAAATCTAAATAGTAACGGGTATGGTTTAGTAAATACAAAAAAAAAAACACCTCTCTCTCTCTCTCTCTCTCTCCTCTCTCTCTCTCTCTCTCTCTCATATATATATATATATATATATATACATATGTATATATATATGTATATATATTATATATATATATATGTGTGTGTGTGTGTGTGTGTGTGTTTGTGTGTATTATAGTCAGGAAAGGAGGAATGACTCCACAATGAAAATCATTATACAAAGACATCCTGTTTATACAGAATGGGATCCCACAGCTGTCATTTTTCTAATAAATCCACCAAAGTCAGATTTTAGATAAGAATATAATACCTGATTAACGGAAAACAGAATGAAGTAAAAAAAAAAATCTTTTGCGAAGGGAAAAGACTAATCACTCTTAAAATACAGCTTAGCGAAAGATTTTATTTCTTTTTTTTCTTTTTTTTTTTGCGTCAAATTAAAACGTATTTTTTGTAAGAGAGGTAAAAAATCCTTCCAGAAGTTTGATAGACTCACGATTGATGATTCTAGACTTTTAAACATCCCGTGACGTCATGCATTGTGTCCAGTATCTCTGGTAATCTCAGGTAATCTCCTCCATGTGTTTATTTGATGCAATGTAAACGCTAGTGTTTTTTTTTTTTTTTTCCTAACGTTAGACTCTCTTTGGGAGATTAGATAATTTCCAGTTCGTAATGATTATCTCTATGTTAATATACCCACCCTCATTTCTATTACGAGAGAGAGAGAGAGAGAGAGAGAGAGAGAGAGAGAGAGAGAGAAAGAGAGAGAGAGAGAGTGTGTGTGTTAAACTATATTTTATACTGATTTAAGACATGTCATATGTCGGGTGACCTGAGC
This sequence comes from Palaemon carinicauda, assembly GCF_036898095.1. Lineage (NCBI taxonomy): Eukaryota > Metazoa > Arthropoda > Malacostraca > Decapoda > Palaemonidae > Palaemon > Palaemon carinicauda. Next base: position 42,024,925 of record NC_090756.1, on the reverse strand, counting down.
CCTTTCTGTGTCTTTCAGTATTTAAATTTTGATTAGATTAAGTACTTAAGTAAGGGAATATTAATCTGAGAGTAATTAACATCACTGAATCTCTTGAACAACGCAATAAAACATGTTTAAAGTTTCATTATATCTAACTTTTAATTTACTTATGCCTTTATGTTTTCCTAAAACTTGCATTACTCAAAGGGGTCTTTTAAGTTTAATTATTCTAATGTTTTTTACATTTCTTATATTTCTTAAATGTTGCCTTAATCAAATGTAAGACTCTGGAGATTTCTCGTAAAAAATGTGTCCTTATAAAGGGGTCAGAGTAACTGCAACACGTTCCTCACCACCTGTGAAATTCACGAATTTTAATCTATGGTTCATAATTGATATTGAAAGTGGATGAACCTCTCTCTCTCTCTCTCTCTCTCTCTCTCTCTCTCTCTCTCTCTCTCTCTCTCTAAGAAATATTTTTGGACAGTATATGTTGTACTATGCAAGTGGTATTTTGAGATTTATTTCAGACAGAGTTCTGGAATCTATTTAAATTTCATAAGGACCTCATTGCTTGTATGTTTTTAAATTTAATTTCCTCTTATTCTTTATATATAACAAATGATACCGGCGACAATGACCTTCGCTATCAGGATGCCAGAGAACTCTTATCTCTCTCTCTCTTAAAATGTAGCAGGGAGGGGGGGCGTTCTAAGTTAATCTAGATTTAATTAAACATCTAAGCCTTCTTATTAAATCAAATGACTCTGGGCACAATATTAACTTTTTGAGTTATAGGATGGTGTAGCAATTTTCCTTTGATTATTTGAGATATTTCAATAGCAACCTCTGATAAGGTGACCCTTTATGAAATGTGTCACTAGAGCATCTATCCTTTAAAAGTTGATATTTCATCAAATGCAAAATGTAGCATCTGCCTTTTAAAATATTATCCTTCCATGAAATCGCATACTGTAGCAACTACCCTTTGTTAAGGTTTAAAGAACTGTATTAACTACCCTTTGATAAGGTTATCTTTAAATTAAATGAGGTAAGAAGGCCACAGCCCTTTAGGAGTGTGCAAAGATGTCTGATAGATCATTTATCCATTTTTAATTCATAGATTGAACAATTCAAGATTTATTTGCCTAATCTGAGGACTTTCACATTTCTTTAGTTGTTCCACCAAGGTTATTTTTCATACATTTTCTCTTTTTTTTTTACCAAATTAGAAAGTAATTTTAATATAAATTTAATTGTTCATGGTAGTGTTCAGATTTAACCTTTAAATCATCATCATCATCAAAGGCTTCAGACAAGTCTTTTCACTTGTGTCTGTTTAAGATCTATTATTTCACTCCACATCCACTAACTTTCTTATTTTGTCAATCCATCGTCTTGTCTTCTTTCCCTTGCTTCTTTTGCAATCTCTAGGGGTCCATTCTGTTGTTCTTAATGTCCATTTATTATCTGTCATTCTAATTACATGTCCTGCCCATGTCCATTTTTTTTACTTCCATGTTTTTAGAATACCCTCAACTTTAGTTTGCTCTCTTATCCATAGTGCCCCTTTTCTCTCCTAGTGTTATTCCCATCATTATTCTTGCCATAGCTCTTTGAGTTGTAACTATCTCAGGTTTTAAGGTTTTTTTAAGGCTCCAAGTTTCTGATGCATAAGTTGATACCGGTAGGACCATTTGATTGAATACTTTTCTTTGTGGAGGAAGTGGTATTTTACTTTAATTAAGCTCATTTTGTTTACCAAAAGCTCTCCATCCCATGCTTATCCTTCTTTTAATTTTGATCTTGTTTCCTGAGGAAACACTTACAGTCTGCCTTAAGTACGTACATTCATTATCAATCTCTAGAGGTTGGTCCATAATTCTTATTTGTGTTCGCTCTGCTTCTTCATTGAACAATATCTTAATTTTACTCATATTCATTTTCAGTCCCACATTTCTGTAGTTTTACTTATTGATTTTCAGTCTTACATTTATGCAGTTTTACTCATATTCATTTTCCGTCCTACATTTCTGCACTTTTACTCATTAATTTTCAGTCCTACATTTCTGTAGTTTTACCCCTATTCATTTTCAGTGATACATTTTTGCACTTTTACCCATACTAATTTTTAATCGGATATTTCTGCAGTTTTACTCATATTAATTTTCAGTCCTGCATTTCTGTGTTTTCTATTTAAATCTTCTATCATCTTTTGCAATTCCTCCCATGAATCTCTAAACAGAACTATGTTATTTCCAAACCTTAACATATTCAGGTAATTCCCTAAACAACTTGGAAATGGCATTGTTAAAAAGTGGACCAAAGAATCATCTCAATCCATTCTAATTAACAGAGAAAATTCAGGTCTCATCTTCTTAAAGAGGCTGAATTCAAAGGAAGAGAATTCTTGCAATTGGAGAAAAAGATCTTCAGAATCCAAAGTTTTCCTTCCTTAAAAAGGTTTAATGGATATTGAATCTCAATCAGGTTTTTCTCCCTCAAGTGTTCCTCCAGACACTTCATTTAGGCACCCACTTTTTTTCTTTTATCTTTTTAATGGTGTGTGTGGGGGGGGGGGGGGGGGGGGCTGTGGAGGACATAGGGAAAGGTTCCTTCTATTTCAAACAGAACTTTCCCCATCAAGACTATGTAGATTTCTAGTCTCTTCCGTTGATTTTCAGAATCAAGAACAGAGTTTGAAGCTCAAATAGCCATTAAGAATATCATTGGCTTTTCATTTTAGTTATGATTTAATTCTCTTCAGGAACTGAGAAAATGGAAGTTCATAATATCTATGATTTTATGTTTGTTATATATTTCTATTTAATCAAATGATTCTTCTGCATCGTTCCTATCTATATCTTGCATTATATATATATATATATATATATATAATATATATATATATATATATATATATATATATGTGTGTATGTATATATTATATATATATATATATATATATATATATATACTATATATATATATATAATATATATATATATATATATATACAGTATATACACACACACACACACACACACATATATATATATATATATATATATATATATATATATATATATATATATATATAGATATATAATATGTCTCTCTCTCTCTCTCTCTCTCTCTCTCTCTCTCTCTCTCTCTCTCTCTCTCTCTCTCTCTCCCTCTCTCTCTCTCTCTCTCTCTCAATTACACTCTTAAGGGGGTTAACCAAAAGTCTGCCAGATGATTAGCAATATGAAATTAATAAATATCGCCAAATGCTTTCCTTATGAGGAATAATTTTCTGAAGTTTTTTGCATAATTGTATTTTCTGTTATATGAAATGAATTACCAATAGTAAGTGGTTTACTGCACAGCCTCCTTTTGATGTTTCAAAGAGTGTCCGTATATAAAATAAATTATATATATTTCTATTTTCTCTTTCAAAAACTCAGAAGTCTCAATCTGTTAAAGATTCTACTTTCTGAAATATCATAGCCAATGATGTTTCTAAGTTTTGACATTGAAAAAAACACTCTCAAAATAGGCATTAAAATCTTCGTCATTTCAAACGTCGTAGTCAAAGTTGTGGTGTGATTGACTTTGCCTCTAAAAAAAAAAAAACAAGATAGCTGGTACTATAATGGATATTCTAGGTATGTATTGTGATGTCATGGCAAACTCATAAATATTTAAAAATTCCCATATATCTTTTATCTTGATTCCTTAATTAACTCGGTCATGTTAGAATAACGTCAATATCTAGAGCCAAGCACGTTATTATTATTATTATTATTATTATTATTATTATTATTATTATTATTATTATTATTATTATTATTATTATTATTATTATTATTATTATTATTATTAGCTAAGTTTCAAACATAGTTGAAAAAGCAGGATGCTATAAGCTTAAGGGCTCCAACAAAAATAGCCCTTTGAGGAAAGGTAATAAGGAAAATGAAAAAAACTACAAGGGAAGTAATGAATGATTAATATGAATAATCTTAAGATCAGTAACTAGGAATAAAAATAGATAAATACATTCTTTTGATGGCAGACTTCACTTTCTTTTTCCTTCTTTCTTAAAAGGAATTTGTAGAAAGAAATAGAAAAAAAAATCCATACATCGTTTCTGATGGAGTTCTAATCTTCAAATTTCCAAAGTGAAAAAAATACTTGATGAAAATGTCAGAATTCCATAAGATAATAAACTGTTTTTTTTCTTTAATTTTTTTAAAAAGCAAAAGTTTAAGATTCTTAAAATTCAAACTTTTCTTTGGCAGCTCAAAAGAATTTTCTTTTACATTTCCTTATGTTCTTTGTATAACAAAGACTTTATATTTTAAGATTATTTGTCATAATCTATTTTAACGTTGTTACTGGTCTTAAAATATTTTATATTAATTATTCATTACTTCTCGTGTAATTTCTGGACTATTTTTCTCTGATGGGGACCTTGGGCTTATAGCATCCTAGTTTTCAAACTATGGTTGTAGCTTGACTTGTAATAATAATAATAATAATAATAATAATAATAATAATAATGATAATAATCTACAACTGTCTTGTTTCCTATTTCAGAAATTTTTTATTACTTGATTCGAACTATTAAAAGGTTCTAAAGGTACCTCATTAATGGCAGAGACAAGCTTCAGTGAAAATGCCTTAAAGACTGACTACATATACTAATGATCAGCACCCAAATCCCTTTTTTCAAGAAGTGAGGACCATGGAGGGCCGGGCAATAGCTGTTGATGACTCAGCAGGTAACCTGTGGACTCCCCCAACCTAACGCCCCCCCCCCCCCCCCATATCCTTAGCTTACAATGATGGTGAGGTTGCTGACACTACGAGAAACTATCGACCTATAACGGGTCTCGAACGCAAGTTCAGTAGATCCCCATACTGAGACGTTTCCAATAGGCAAAGAAAAAATATTTCTTTTTTCTTCCAATAAGTTTTTAAAATTCATGAGAAGATGAATATCTATATCCTTTGGCTGTAAGAATATACTAGGAAAAGCTGAATTCCATCAGAAAATTATTTTTTATGTCTTCATTTCCAAATCTTTGATGTTCAAAGAAAGAAGAAAGAGTAATTGGAAATCTCTGATAAGTGAAATACGTAATTATATTTTCTTCTCATCTAGGGAAGTATGGGAGAGGCGGAGGAGATCAAGTCAATCTTCAGTCAGTTTTTCAACTCTCATCTCATGTGTTTATCTGGAAGGGGATTCGGAAGTACCTCTACTTCAATTCTTTTGTCTTCAATATATGGCAATTATTGTTATGATTATTACTTGTTTCAACTCTACTTGTAAAAGCAAGACGTTAAAAGTTCAAATGCTCTATCAGGAAAAATAGCCCAGTTAGGAAAGGAAATAAGGAAAGAGATAGAATGGTGTGTCTGAGTTTACCTGCAAGCAAGAGAACTCTAACCCAAGACAGTGGAAGACCATGGTACAGAGGCTATGACACTACCTAAAGACAGTTTTTTATTTATTTATTTATTTTTATTTTTTTATTTATTTTTTTTTTTTTTGGTAATTGAACTTAAACGCTACATTAATATAATAGGTCTTCGCTTTGACCATACCTTTTGGTGTTAATTGTACTTCTTTCAAAAAAGACTTTATTTTCTCTTCACATCAATTTCATATGCAGAGAAATGTTTCGTCTAATCATGTGGTTTGATGCAGCAACTTCTCTCGACGACCAATTGTGGAAATTTCTGGAAAATTATCACTAATCTGAAATCGTTGATAGCTTTTTGACCCTTCTTCATTTGGACATAAGTTTTCAGGGCCATATGAAAAATAAATGATTTGAAAGTTTTTAGGGATATTTAAAAAAAAAAAAAGATTTTGAAATATTTAGAGTCACTTTAAATAATCGGGGATTTAGACGTTGTTAGGGTCACTTGTAATATTTTTTTTTTTTTTTTTTTTTTGGAAGACTTTGGAGTTCGGGCTTACGTGTAATGGACCTTGCCTTTATACATTTCTGGAAAGTTTCCTCTGTTAGCTATTCCTTATATAATTTTCTCTCAGTTCAAAACTTTCATTACTTTTCAGGAATTTCATTGTTATGCTCAAAAAGCAGCATTTCAGAAGGGACCTCCTTCGTTTTGTACAGAGAAGCTTTTGGAATATCACAATAGGCCACTTTCAGTTTTCGTTTATCAAATTTTCTCTGAAGACCCTTCGTTTATTTCCACTTTAAGGACTATTGTCCTGTCACAAAAGAAAACCCTACGCCCTATAGAAACTACAAGATTAGTTTGTCGTTTACATTCTTAGGCATTTAGATTGTCACAGAGTATTCCGTGTTAATGGTCAACTCCACATTATGGACGCACTTAAAAGACAAGAAAGTCTACTTTCCTTTTCCAGATGTCTAGTGGGACCTGGTTATATAGTATTTGTGGCTGCTTGTCATGAATAATTCAAATGTTCAGCATCAAAGGTTTGAAATGCTTAATGGTTGAAACTTTGTTTATTATATTAATTGATGATTAGACTTCATTTAGTTTTTGTTGCTCTTCCCATTTCTCCTTTTCGTGCTTGATCAGGACTCGTGGTAGCCTACCAGAAACGTCCCTGCCTGGTGATCTGCTGGACTTGAGTTTGAGACCCGGTCAAACACCTTAGTTTCCTGTAGTGTCTGCAACCTCGCCTTCCTTGTTAACTAGGGAAGGGGTTATTTATGGAGACTATAGGGCTACCTGATGAGTCATAAGCAGCCATTGTTCGGACTTCCCTGGTCCTAGCTAGATGGAGAGTGGGCTTGAGTACTGTTCATTTGAAATGGTTTCACTCCCTCGATACTTGTCAACTATGGTCAGTCTCTATGGCATTTTCCGGCTAGGGCATTGTCACTGTCACTTGCCTCTGCCATTCATGAGCAACCTTTAAACATTTAAATGTATATAAGTACATGCATTCATTGATGGTTATACACGTCGGTCTGAAGTTCCCTCACCATTGAGACACTTTCAGATGTTCATAACGGTAATTGTAATTGGATGATATTGAAAAGTAACTAGAGAATATGAAGTTTGTTTCTTATGAAGTTTTTTTGTTATATTTTCAAGAGGTTTAATAATTAAACTGGCAGCCTGAAATCCAATAGAGTTTTATATTCTAAGAAGAATTTTCCCTTTCGACACGAAATTTCCTTTTGCTCGAAATCCCTAGAGATTTTATTCAACCATCGGAAAAGAAAATTATTTACTCAGCCCTGATAGACGAGATCGTAATAATGAGGTCAAATATAATTTTGTTTTTTTTCTCGAAAGTAAGACGATTTCCGTAACTTCAATTCCTTCATATAAGATGATTTTGAATATTTAATTTTTTTAGATAAGACGATTTTCAGAGTTCTAATTTTTTAAATACCATTTTCAAAATGTGATTTTTTTACATAAGATGATTTAAAAAATTTCAATTACGTTTTTTTTAAAGATGATTCTCAAATATTTTATTTGATTTGATTTTAAAGACGATTCTCAAAAATTCCTGTTTTAAGTAAGACGATTTTTAACATTTTTTTTTTTCTAAATGAGACGATTTTCAATTTTTTTTAAAATAAACCTATATTCAAAAAATATTTTTTAAATGAGACGATTTTCAAAATTTCTGGTATATCTTTTTGAAAATAAGATGATTTTCAAAATTTCCAATAAATCTTTTTGTAAGTAAAATTATTCTCAACATTTCATATCTTGATCGGAGATTTGAAATTAATTATTCTTTTGTGGTCTGAAAGAGAATATTAATTTTACTTCAGATTAAAAAGGTTGAAACAATGATGAAATACAATGCAATATTTTTTTTCAACTAAACTTTTTTTCGAATTATTGAACCACAAAATTTTTCTTTCCTTTTTAGAACTGAGACTCATCAAATATCCTTTGTTTTCTTGAAATTCAGAAAAAAAAAAAACTTGTTAGATTCTTCGCTTTTCTATTTCCTGGAATCAAAAGAAAAAAATGCTAGATTTTCCCACCGTTTATGTAAAGATTTATTTCAATTCCATGAACAGAAAGAGAGAATTGGTTTTCTGTTAATAAATGGCTCTTTGTCTTTCCTGGTTTGTGAAGGAATTTTAATAGAGATTCCACTCTCGAATTTCTCCAGTAATTTTTATCTGTAAGGATGTCAAAGTCAGGGTCTCCAAGACCTAGTTCCTAACCACGTTTCCTTTTATCTTCTTTTGTGATCTTTTTTTGATAAAACTTTATTATATCTTTTTTCCTTTTTATCCTGTTTTAGGTTTTCTATTTATTTTTTTATAATTTTCCATTATCATTAAATTCTCTTTCAATTTCAGTCATTAATCCTTTTTATTGGTTAAACTATTCTGTCTATGGTTTGATATTATCAATTACTATCATTATCAACATCATTCTCATCATCATCATCATCATAATTTTAGTTAGTGTTAATAATGAATTTTCCTCTTTTCATTCATTTTTCATTTTGCATTTTATTATTCCTCATTATGCCCATTATATTTCATCAGTTGACCTCTATATTATTAATGTGAATTAATTTTCAACATCTTATGTCATTATGTTAATTACAATCCATTTTTTTTTTGTATTAGTTTTAATAAATTTGAAAACTTGGAAGAACCGTCCGGCAACTGATACCTTTATTATCAAATGATTTAATTACATAAAGAGAGCTTTTATGACTTATCTATGTTCTTCAAAGGGGAAAATCACCTACACAGAAATGAGGTTAGGTTAGAATCTTACACTGATTAATTACTATTGTAAACCTCCCTGCCTGTCGATCTTTGAACCGGGGTCGAGTCCAGTTCAAACTCGTTAGTATCTTTAGTGTGAGCTCAGGATGGGGGTGTTTGCGGAAGCCTATAGGTCGGTCAAACTGCTAAGTCATCAGCAGCCATTGCCTGTCCTTCCATGGTCCTAGCTTGGGCGCTGACTATAAGTATATAGTCAGTCTCTAGGACATTTTACTGCCTGCTAGGGCAATGTCACTGTTGCTTGCCTGTGACATTCATGAGTGACCTTTAAGCCTTTTGATATCTCTACCATTCCAAAAACCTTCCATTTAAAAGGGTTTCACTCCCTTGATACTTCCCAACTTCTCTGAGGAAATTCAAAGCCAGGGTTTCATTCTCTCAATAACATTAATTTACTAACTTCGCGGAAACCAGATCAATCTGTAATGAATAACTTCCTCCGTCTTAATGGTTATCTTGAGTCTCTAGACAGTGAATGATGAAAATGTTTACTGGATAGAGTAATGGTCTTCACTTCCCTATTATCAGTTGCTTACTGATACGATATGACATCCTTGTTGCTCTGACATTCTTTCCAAAATCAGTTCTCTTAAAATAGATTTTCGAAAAGAAACTTAAGTTCATCGTGTTTACAATTTTCTAAGGGTGAAGCAAGCTTAACCTAACCTAACCCAACTTGATCCAACCTAACATGACCTGACACAACCTAACTTAACCCAACCCAACCTAACCTTACCAAACTTAACTCTGCTTGACCCAACCTAAGCTAACCAGACTTAACTCTGCTTGACCCAACCTAACCTAACCAAACTTAACTCTGCTTGACCCAACCTAACCTAACCAAACTAAACCTAACCCAATGTAATTCAACGTGACCCAACCTAACCTAACTCTACCCAACCTAACTTAACCTAATAAAAGCTGACCTAACATAAACTAGCCCAACCTAACCTGACCCAACCTAACACAATCTAACTCAACCAAACCAAACCTGATCCAACCTAACCTAACCCAATCTAGCCTAACCTAACCAAACCTAACCTAACCAAACTACACCTGACCCAACCCAACATAACCTAACCCTACCTAACTTACAAGACCAAATTGTGTGTAGCGACAAAGAGAAAAACAAAAAATGGAATAATGCTATAAAAATGTTTTTTTTTTTTTCTAATAACTTTGTTAATTTTCAACTGTGAATTTTGTATTGGAGGATCGTTTTCTTTCCTTTAATTAGCTCTAATTCTTTCTTGCATTTATCTTATTATTATTATTATTATTATTATTATTATTATTATTATTATTATTATTATTATTATTATTATTATTATTATTATTATTATACGAGGGTATAAGTTGATAGTCTTGGAAACAAATTGAACGGGAGGAAAGACCCTTTGAAAATGCTCTTAGTCAAAAATATATCGCAAATTAACATAAAAGAGAAAAGGCCATAGAAGAGAATCACTTGAAAGAGATGATTGAAGAGATCGTGTCATGTTACATATGAAAATTATTAAAAGAAAATATGAGAATATAAGGTCTCGTATATCTATTCACTTTTATATCATTTTATTATTCTTCAAAGCAGATACTTTTCATGGTTTTACTGAAACGTTTTATGTGTAATAGAAAAACCTATCGTGAATATCATATTACATTGATATGAAAGAATCAAAGTTTTATAACAGTAACATATCAGTGTCACCAAGATATTTGAAGCACACTATCATTTTTCTATGTCAAAATCATTTTCCAGCATATTCTAGAAGTCATGTTGCAATTGACACTTTAATTAAGTATTGCAACATTGCAACACTTAGTTTCTTATGGCATTGATAGTATCTTGGTCTGTATTATATGAGCAGCTTCGTAAAAAAAAAAAAAATAAATAAACCAAAGATATATATTTGTATAATGTATTATCACTTTTCAATGGTTTATGTTATTTATTCCTCGTTTTTCTATTTGGTTTGACATTGACTTGTTGTGTTTGATCAAATGATAAATGATAATAAAAGGATAATGATAATACCAACCTTGAGGGTATACTTGGGTACATTATTCCATCTTATTTTTCTTCCTCTTGTTTATTTTTTGAAGTTTTTAAAGTATGTATATGAAAGATCTATTTTAATATTGTTACTGTTCTTGAATTATTTTATTTTAATTATTCATCACTTCTCTTGTAGTTTATTCATTTTTTTGTTTCCTTTCCTCAATGGACTATTTTCTCCTGTTGAAACCCTTGTGCTTATAGCATCTTGTTTTTCCAGCCAGTGCTGTAGCTTAGCTTATAATAATAATAATAATAATAATAATAATAATAATAATAATAATAATAATAATAATAATAATAATAATAATAATAATAATAATAATAATTAAAGGCTAAGATATTCTGAAAGATAACGTAGCCCTTTGGTCATTAACTATTTTTCAAAAATATATTTTTTGATGGATTATAATTCAAGGGCTCCAACAGCCAAAAATAACCCATTGAGAAAAGGATAAAAGAAAACAAATGAGCGACAAGAGAAGTAATGAACAATCAAAATATAATATTTCAAGAACAGAAACCATATTAGAATAGATATTTCATATATAGACTCTAAAAAATTCCTAAAAAACAAGAGGAAGAGAAATAAGATAGAATAGTGTGCCCAGTGTTTGGTCTCAAAAATTGTATTAATTGGGGTTAATAACCTCTATAATAATCTGTGATACACAGAGATGGAAACAAAAAACCAACCTTTCTACATTTAAAATGACAAGTGATCTAGAAAAACATTGCTCTGAAAAAGTGCACCCTGTCATCCCCTTACTTTGCAGCGAGTAACCAAACTGCTGTGTGGGACTTGCAGAGGTGGTGGGCTGAGATAAGCATAGGGACTCGCCACGCAGTAAGGGTGTGGCTGAGGTTACATCCTGAGAGAGAGGTGAACCAAGAGTTCCTGTGTCCGACTGTACATTCTATTTTACGGAAAAAAATTTATTTTTATCTTTGGTGATAATTAAACAATAATTTTCTAATTTATATTTAAAGATTAAGGATCTCGTCTAATTGTAACTTGACCTTTTGAATAAGACAGAAATATTTCTCAAAGTCAAAAAAGGCAATTTGATTTAAATTTCTTGTCTTGAATTTTTCCTATTAATTTTTTCCCTGTTCTTGATAAAACGTTCACATAAAATTTGAAATATTTTATATTGCTGTGAGCTTTTATTTAACGTACGTTCGTTTATTCCCATAATAAAAAAAGGTTTTGAAAAATGAATAGACTAAAATACATCTAACGGAAATGTCACTTTCTGTGCTTTTAGGAAAGAAACATATTTATTTTATCTATTTATTTTTCTCTCTATCACTCCTCTGTTATACATTTTTTCTAAGTGATAGACTAGAAAGATCCCATTTTTTGCATAGGTAAATCATTTCTTTGACAAGAGTCAAGACTAATCAATGGTGTAAGATATAATTTCAAGTGAAACAAGTGATTGTATGATTTTCATAAGTAATTATTTCTTAGTCTAAGGTTTTTATACAGATTTGATATTTTGAGTCAAGTGATTATATAATTTCCAGAGAGTAACAATTTTGTCCTAATCTAAGTTTTGTTCAAACATAATATTTCAAGTAATTTTTTTTTTTTTGCAAATTCTTTTCTGTGTTGTAATTTATATAGAATATATTTATTTTTGTGAAGAGTGTATTATTTCAATCACCAGTTTTTATTTCATACTGCCTCGTATCCAGTTACTGAATCGAAGTCAGGAGTTGTTTGAATTGATCGCTATAAAAATTACGCAGTTTTCTTTTGAGTGTACTTAAGAGACTATGGATATTCATTGTTTTATATATTGCTGTGTGGGAGGTATATAATCTGTCTCAGAGCTCGGGTATTAATACTTTCATGTATATCAGATTTAATGTAAAAAAAAAAAAAAAAAAAAAAAACAGGTGAGTTTGGAACTAGAGAAGGTTGTGTAGCTTGCTAGCCGTAATACGTCGTATATGTATTATGATACTTTGGTTCCCAGACACGGGACCATAATATAATATATTTTTGTTTCCCAGAACCGGGACCATCATAATATATATATATATATATATATATATATATATATATATATATATATATATATATATATATATATATGTAAATATCACCCACGAAATGCATTTAATACCGAATTCTATCTTGGGAAATACATATCCACTTGGAATTCATTTTATGGTAACAGCTTCTGGCCGGGTGGTGATTCGAACCACCACCTGTACGGCTAGAAACTATGCTTGGCAGGGACCCTATCGACTCAGCTATCAAGAGAGACTTGATAGCTGAGTCGATAGGGTCCCTGCCAAGCATAGTTTCTAGCCGTACAGGTGGTGGTTCGAATCACCACCCGGCCAGAAGCTGTTACCATAAAATGAATTCCAAGTGGATATGTATTTCCCAAGATAGAATTCGGTATTAAATGCATTTCGTGGGTGATATTTACATTAATTAAAATCACGTGTGCTTGTGATATATGTTCATATATATATATATATATATATATATATATATATATATATATATATATATATATATATATATATATATATACATATATATATATATATATATATATATATATATATATATATATATATATATAAATATGTGTGTGTATGTGTGGGTGTGTGTGGGTGTAAATTTTGTAATTTATGGTAAATAGGTGTAGTAATTAAAATAGTCAAATAATAATCTGGTATTAATTTTGATCGCAAGAAGAGACGTAGTTTTCAAGTGGCCGATATCCTGAGAAAATATATATCTTCAAAATTTCATGAAATGAGAAATAGAGTCTTTTATCTATAGAAAAAGAAGGTACATTTGAAATTTCTTATTGATTTTTGCTTAGGTAATTAAGAATGTATATATTAGTAGAGAATTAAAAGCTAGGAAAGGTAGTTATTCATAACTTCACATAAAGAATTAAAACTAATTTTTGAGTCAAAATCTTTAGTTAAGTGACTACGTGTTTACGTAAATAAAAAAAAATGAAGATATTATTATTTAACAATGATACTTGAAAGGCTTTAAGACTCTCTCTCTCTCTCTCTCTCTCTCTCTCTCTCTCTCTCTCTCTCTCTCTCTCTCTCTCTCTCTCTGTAGATTATGAAGATAGAATATTAAAGCTTTTCATCAGCAACGATCTCTCTCTCTCTCTCTCTCTCTCTCTCTCTCTCTCTCTCTCTCTCTCTCTCTCTCTCTCTCTCTCTCCATACTGTTACTACAGCTTTGTTGAAAGAACAGCTATTACAGTTACCTTGTTACAAAGCCAGTTGTCACAAAACTATATATCCACTTCAGCGTGATTATGAGATATAAGGTAAATCCAAATATAATTATATTATCTCTAATATAATCTCTTAGAAATATACGTTACAATATATGTTTGATATGTTAGACTTTACATAATTCGTTGGATTTCAATGTAATCATTACAGTGAAGTTTAAAACTGTTCATCTTTTATATACGTTAACATAGATTGTTTTTTGTTAAATAGACGAATAAGCTCAGAATGTTATTATCTAATGACCAGAAATTTTTTTTTTATAATTACAATCACATGGTTATCTACATTCAGAACTGAATTGTGAAAAATTAATAAAGAATCATATTTAACGATTAAAATCATAAAATGTTTTCTATTTTCTTTGTAATGAAATAAAATTATGGATGATGATTCATTTTGAATATGTAACGTCTTTGCCTGGCGATTGCTAAACTAGGGTTCGGGTTCCGCTTAAACTCTGAAGGTCAACCTGTTTAGTCATCAACAACCATTGCCTGACCCTCACTGGTCCTTGCTTGGGTGGAGAGGGGCTTGGGCACTGATCATATGTATATAGGGATTGTACTGCTAGCTAGGGCAATGCCATTTTCCCGTTCCTCTGCCATTCATGAGCGACCTTTAAACCTTTTAAACTCAGTTAGGATGAGTCTTACGATATCACATTTGTTTATCATTTAAGAGATTTTTCCTCTTTGTTCTCACATTGACAAATCTATTATTGTAAAAAAATAGGAATTTGGGTGAAAATTGCATTATCATTAATGACTTATATATATATATATATATATATATATATATATATATATATATATATATATATATATATATATGTATATATATATATATATAATATATATATATGTATATGTATATGTATATATATATATATATATATATATATATATATATATATATATATATATATATATATATATATATCCCTTTCTGAGTGGGGATACCTTAACGTGGAGAAAGGGTTTGTGTATAACCATGATCAGCAAAGCTGTATTAGTCAGGTTGATATGTAATTAGCAAAAGGTTATTAATATTGGTAATTGTGATGAAGATAAAAACGGTTATTTTATTTTCTTTTAATACAAATATTCAAAACCGTATTTAGTTCGTCCGTTGGGCTCAGCCAAATCACTCATAAACAAATTAAAACAGAGTTCACAATCAAATCATTTACTTGCAAAAACACAATAATATTTTTTCGAAATGTTACAACAGTAGAATTTAATACTGATTACATACTGAATTGTATTGTATTATGTAATGCATCACTTAACAAGAAGTATTGCCGTTATCGCAAAATACATTTCTAGAAGCCACAGTTTGAGAAATAATTAACACTTATCATAAAATCACATAATCATCACTAAATATTTCTCATAAATGAAAATATGAAGGTTCTGCCTCTGTGTTTTATATATATATATATATATATATATATATATATATATATATATATATATATATATATGTGTGTGTATATATATATATATATATATATATATAAGTTAAATATGTATTATGATGATAAGAATTATAGAATTATAAGATTGATAAGCAAATACGTATGAAGAGTAGAGTAGAATTTCCTTCCAAGCTTTTCCTTAATATGGATATCAAGAAAGAAAAATTACTCTGATTTCTGTGGAGTTCATATTTCAAGTGAAAGGTGGTTCTTATATACAGTATATAATTTGATATAAAAGTAGGTGGAGATGAAGTAATTAAACTTAAGATAGAAAATCTGAAAACAATATAAACTAAAATATCTCTCATATGAAAAGTGCCCTTGGAGAAATATTATGCTTTCAAAAAGAAATTATGAGAAAAGTTTTTCCATAATTAATTTATAAAAGATATTTTTAGCTCATATAATTTATTCCCTGTTTCCCGACTTCATTTTAGGGGATTAAAAAGTACATCGTCCCACATTACTCTTTTAA
This sequence comes from Palaemon carinicauda, assembly GCF_036898095.1. NCBI lineage: Eukaryota > Metazoa > Arthropoda > Malacostraca > Decapoda > Palaemonidae > Palaemon > Palaemon carinicauda. The sequence goes on along the minus strand of NC_090756.1, from coordinate 42,008,870 downwards.
TTACTTTCCACTTCATTGTCATTAATACTAGTGAGCCATAGACACCAGTTTACTAGTTTCCATCGACGGACCATCTGTGTTATCACCCATCTTTGCCATTGGGTAGATTCCGAGTCTTTTTCCCGAGAATGAATTTCTGAGTCTTTTCTTCTGAGGGTTAATTTCTAAGGCTCTTTTCCTAGTCTTAATTTTTTAGGCTTTTTCGCCAAGGGTTATTATTTGAGCCTTTTTTCCGAGGGTTCATTCTTGCGCCCTTATTTCCGAGGGTTAAATTTTAAGCCTTTTTTCCCCAGGGTTAATTTCTTAGCCTTTTTTGCAAGGGTTAATTTCGGAGTTTTATTCCGAGGGTTAATTTCCGGGCCTTCTTTCCACAGTTAGTTTCCGAGCCTTTTTTTCCGAGGGTTTATTTAGATGTTCTAATGGTTAATTTCTAATCCTTTTTTTTTTCCTACGGGTTCATTTCTAAGCATTTTATACCGGATATTTTCTGAGCCTTTCTTCCGAGGATTAATTTCTGAGCCTTTTTGTAGGGTTAATTTCCAAGCCTTTTTTCCAAGGGTTGATTTCCGAGCCTTCTTTTCTATGGTTAATTTTTTAGGCTTTTTCTAATGCTTAATTTCTGAGCCTTTTTTCCGAGGGTTAATTTCTGAGCCTTTTTTCCGAAAGTTAATTTCTGAGACTTTTTTTTCGAGGATTCATTACTCGGCCTCTATTCTGAGGGTTGATATCTAAGCCTTTATTGGGATTGTTCAGTTGTGAGTTTTTTTTCTTTTCTGAGGGTTAATTTCTGAGCCTTTTTCTCGAGGGTTAATTTCTGAGCCTTTTTCTCTGAGGATTCATTACTTAGCCCTTTTTTTTTTTGAGGGTTTGTTCCTATTGTAGATTTATGATTTTTTTTTCTGAGGGATAATTTCTGAGCCTTTTTTCCGAAGATTATTTTCTGAGCTTTTTTTCCGAGGTTTAATTTCTGACCCTTTTTTTAGGGGTAATTTCTGAGCATTTTCCCCCAGAGTTAATTTCCAAGCCTTCTTTTCGATGGTTAAATTTTGAGGCTTTTTTTTCTAAGGGTTAATTTCTGAGACCTTTTTGCCCAGGGTTAATTTCTGAGGCGTTTTTTCCGAGAATTCATTTCTTTCTGAGACCTTTTTTTCTGAGAGTTGATCTCTGAGTCTTATTCCGAGGGTTATTATCTGAGCCTTTATTCGGATTGTTTATTTCTGAGCTTTTTATGAGGGTTAATTTCTGAGCTTTTTCTGAGGGTTAATTTCTGAGGTTTTTTCTCTGTGCAATTGTATACAAAATAACTAATCTATTTTTTCTTTTCTTCTCCCTAGTCACCAATAGGTTACCATTTGTTTGAATAAAATATGAAATATAAGAAAATAGAGATACAATTGATTAAAGAGAATAAATGGCATGTTTTGAAATTTCATTATTCTATTATAAAAAATCATCAAGCAATTAATGATTTTTAAGCTCTATATTTCGATTAGAGGGATCAGATAATAACAGATATAAGATAATCTGAATGATTAAAGTAATTAGAATAAAAAGGACAATAATAGTAATTAGAAATTGACCTTCTGTGAGTTTAATCCTATTTAAATTCCGTTAGATATCAGACTCTTGTTATACAGTGAGTGATTAACTCTAGTATTTATAATTTCATTAATACTTTCAGCAATTATTTTTTTTAACTAATTCATTTACTGTTTTCTTTAATTTAATTTTTTTTCAATATGAAAATTCGTATGACTGTCTCCCAATTAGAATTACCAGTCAATACTTATGAAGATTGCGTGAAAAACTGAAAGTAATATTTGCCTTCTCAATGACGCACGAAACTTTGTCTAACAAATCGCGAAAATTACTGTAGACAATAAATGACACGGCAATTAGATACAGTCAATTTCCCCTAGGTTTCAGCTACTGAAATCCATGTTTAATTCTGTACAGTAGTTAGTGCAAGTTGTCAAATTGCAAAACCCTTCCAATATATTTTCTTTAGATTTGCTTTTATTACTGCATGCGTTTTGTATGTCACACACACACACCACACACACACATATATATATATATATATATATATGTGTGTGTGTGTGTATATATATATATATATATACATATATATATATATATATATATACGTATATATATATATATATATTTATATATATGTATATATATCTATATATATAAATCTATATATATATATATATATATGTATATATATATGTATATATATATATATATATGTATATATATATATATATATATATGTATATATAAATATATATATATATATATATATCCAGCTCTCCTCGTCCCTCGGGTAGGGGATGAGAAAATAGATGCGTGTGCTTGTGTAAACAAATCTATCTGAATATTTAGCCGTCATTCTCAATAAGTCGCGTGCACTAGTTCCACCATAATAACTATGTCCAAGGCATCTTTCGCATGTCAACACAGTGAGAGAGAGAGAGAGAGAGAGAGAGACGAGAGAGAGAGAGCCATCATTGTCAACTTCTAAAATCAGACCATTTGTTTTCTGAAAGGAAAAATTAAATGAAAATTTTGAGAAAGAGGAATGTGAAGGAAAATTGGAATGAGTCAGAAAAGACTCTGAATTGGTAAGGGAATAGAAAGATCTCCATTGAGAGAGAGAGAGAGAGAGAGAGAGAGAGAGAGAGAGAGAAGAGGAAATAGAAAGGAGACAAAAGTCAAGAAGAGATGGGGCGAATGTGGGAATACTCGTTATCGACAGAATGTTATAGACCATGAGGAGTTTCAGAGTTATCAAATAATATTCCATTATGGACAAAATTATAAAAACTATATTATATAGGCCTATATGTATATACTGTATATATACAACAACAACCAATGTAGCCGTTTCTGATCCACTGCAGGACAAAGGCCTCAGACATGTCCTTAGTAATGTCTGGGGTGTTGTCATTTTCATCACCACATAGCAAACCAACCTAGTATGGGTGGCCCTGACTAGTACAGCTCTGCTGATCATGGCGATACGCAAAGCCTTTAACTATCTATCTATCTATATACCAAGGCACTTCCCCCAATTTTGGGGGGTAGCCGACACCAACAATGAAACAAAACAAAAAGGGGACCTCTACTCTCTATGTTCCTTCAGCCTAATCAGGGACCCAACCGAGTTCAGCTGGTACTGCTAGGGTGCCACAGCCCAACCTCCCACATTTCCACCACAGATGAAGCTTCATAATGCTGACTCCCCTACTGCTGCTACCTCCGCGGTCATCTAAGGCCCCGGAGGAAGCAGCAGGGCCTACTGGAACTGCGTCACAATCGCTCGCCATTCATTCCTATTTCTAGCACGCTCTCTTGCCTCTCTCACATCTATCCTCCTATCACCCAGAGCTTTCTTCACACCATCCATCCACCCAAACCTTGGCCTTCCTCTTGTACTTCTCCCATCAACTCTTGCATTCATCACCTTCTTTAGCAGACAACCATTTTCCATTCTCTCAACATGGCCAAACCACCTCAACACATTCATATCCACTCTAGCCGCTAACTCATTTCTTACACCCGTTCTCTCCCTCACCACTTCGTTCCTAACCCTATCTACTCGAGATACACCAGCCATACTCCTCAGACACTTCATCTCAAACACATTCAATTTCTGTCTCTCCATCACTTTCATTCCCCACGACTCCGATCCATACATCACAGTTGGTACAATCACTTTCTCATATAGAACTCTCTTTACATTCATGCCCAACCCTCTATTTTTTACTACTCCCTTAACTGCCCCCAACACTTTGCAACCTTCATTCACTCTCTGACGTACATCTGCTTCCACTCCACCATTTGCTGCAACAATAGACCCCAAGTACTTAAACTGATCCACCTCCTCAAGTAACTCTCCATTCAACATGACATTCAACCTTGCACCACCTTCCCTTCTCGTACATCTCATAACCTTACTCTTACCCACATTAACTCTCAACTTCCTTCTCTCACACACCCTTCCAAATTCTGGTCACTAGTCGGTCAAGCTTCTCTTCTGTGTCTGCTACCAGTACAGTATCATCCGCAAACAACAACTGATTTACCTCCCATTCATGGTCATTCTCGCCTACCAGTTTTAATCCTCGTCCAAGCACTCGAGCATTCACCTCTCTCACCACTCCATCAACATACAAGTTAAACAACCACGGCGACATCACACATCCCTGTCTCAGCCCCACTCTCACCGGAAACCAATCACTCACTTCATTTCCTATTCTAACACATGCTTTACTACCTTTGTATAAACTTTTCACTGCTTGCAACAACCTTCCACCAACTCCATATAACCTCATCACATCCCACATTGCTTCCCTATCAACTCTATCATATGCTTTCTCCAGATCCATAAACCCAACATACACCTCCTTACCTTTTGCTAAATATTTCTCGCATATCTGCCTAACTGTAAAAATCTGATTCATACAACCCCCTACCTCTTCTAAAACCACCCTGTACTTCCAAGATTGTATTCTCTGTTTTATCCTTAATCCTATTAATCAGTACTCTACCATACACTTTTCCAACTACACTCAACAAACTAATACCTCTTGAATTACAACACTCATGCACATCTCCCTTACCCTTATATAGTGGTACAATACATGCACAAACCCAATCTACTGGTACCATTGACAACACAAAACACATATTAAACAATCTCACAACCATTCAAGTACAGTCACACCCCCCTTCCTTCAACATCTCAGCTTTCACACCGTCCATACCAGATGCTTTTCCTACTCTCGTTTCATCTAGTGCTCTCCTCACTTCCTCTATTGTTATCTCTCTCTCATTCTCACCTCCCATCACTGGCACCTCAACACCTGGAACAGCAATTATATCTGCCTCCCTATTATCCTCAACATTCAGCAAACTTTCAAAATATTCCGCCCACCTTTTCCTTGCCTCCTCTCCTTTTAACAACCTTCCATTTCCATCTTTCACTGTCTCTTCAATTCTTGCGCCAGCCTTCCTTACTCTCTTCACTTCTTTCCAAAACTTCTTCTTATTCTCTTCATATGACTGACCCAATCCCTGACCCCACCTCAGGTCAGCTGCCCTCTTTGCCTCACGTACCTTGCGCTTTACTTCCACGTTTTTCTCTCTATATTTTTCATACTTCTCTATACTATTACTCTGCAGCCATTCTTCAAAAGCCCTCTTTTTCTCTTCCACTTTCACCTTCACTCCTTCATTCCACCATTCACTGCCCTTCCTCATGCTGCCTCCAACAACCTTCTTGCCACATACATCACTTGCAATCCCAACAAAATTTTCTTTTACTAACTTCCATTCCTCCTCTAAATTACCAGTTTCTCTTACTCTCACCTCATCATATGCCATTTTCAACCTTTCCTGATATTTACTTTTTACCCCCGGTTTTATTAGCTCTTCAATCCTCACTACCTCCCTTTTACATCCACCTACTCTATTCCCCCACTCTTTTGCTACAACTAATTTTCCTTCCACCAAAAAATGATCAGACATACCGTTAGCCATACCCCTAAACACGTGCACGTCTTTCAATCTTCCAAACATTCTTTTAGTTACCAACACATAATCCATTAATGCCCTTTCTACTACTCTTCCATTTGCCACTCTTACCCACGTATACTTATTCTTATCTTTCTTTTTAAAGAAGCTAGCACCTATTACCATCTCTTGTTCAACACACATGTCTACCAGTCTCTCACCACTCTCATTTTCACCTGGTACGCCATACTTACCAATGACACCTTCTACCTCTCCAGCGCCCACTCTAGCATTTAAGTCACCCATAACAACTACATAATTCCTTCTACCCAGTCCTTCTACACACCTAGTTAAATCATTCCAGAACTCATTCCGATCTTCTTCACTTTTCTCACTACCTGGCCCATACGCACTGACAAACGCCCAACATTCCCTACCCAACCTAACCCTTACCCACATTAACCTAGATGATATCTCCTTCCATTCCACTACTTTACCTGTCATCCATTCACTCAGCAATAACGCCACACCCTCTCTCGCTCTTCCCCTTTCAATCCCAGACACTCTACCAGACATTTCACCAAACATCACTTCACCCTTTCCTTTCATCTTTGTCTCACACAAGGCCAATACATCCATCCTTCTACTTCTAAACATACTTCCAATCTCACATCTTTTACTCTCTATCGTACTACATCCACGCACATTTAAACACCCCCAAAACTAGAGTGCGGGGAGCAGTCACTCTCCCCCCAGCTCCATCTCCTTGTCGATGTCTCGCAGGAATTTTTTACAGGAGAGGGGGTTCCCAGCCCCCTCGTCCCGTCCCTTTTAGTCGCCTCTTACGACACGCAGGGATAACGTTGGCGCTATTCTAATTTTTATATGCCCCCGCGGCCACATATATATATATATATATATATATACACACAAAAAGAATCATAATTTTTATGTGGAAGTTAGGCCTCCATAAAGGGAGAACTATTGTAAAAGCTGAAAGTAAAAAATAAATGAGATTACCTCCAACTAAATGAACGTAAATGGAATTATCTGGATGGATGACAGGAAAGGGGGGATAATTGTAACTTCAAAACTGAATAAAAGATAAAAAAGGAAAAAAAGAGTTAATTTAAATGGAACTGAAAACGTTTTGAAGCAAGAGTCTGTGGAAGCAAAATTTAGAAACGTTGAGTCTCATATGTTTCTTGAAAACAAAAGTTGAAGAAGATTACTGTTATGAAAATGCATAGAATATTTGAAATTTCTTTTGGTTTGCAGAGTCACAACTGGAATATAGCCAGAAATGGTTCCAGGGTCCTGGTGTGGAGATTGGTAAGAGTTTTCAGCTTTTCTGAAAGTTCAGTTGAATAATCACGGCTTTTATAATTCTGTACTTGATGTAGATGTATACACTGAGGGCTTATCTCTCTCTCTCTCTCTCTCTCCTCTCTCTCTCTCTCTCTCTCTCTCTCTCTCCTTAGCAACAGCTGGGTGTTTCGTAATGTTTGCATTATAATTATGGCCAACTTTGCGAGTTTACGGTTCCCAGTTTGTTTCGAGAGGAGAGATAATGAAATTCCAATAGATGTTTATAGCACATTTCAATTTCTTTGATTGCGTAATATAGTTCATCTAATTATATTCAATAATAGAAATGATTTCTAATTCAGTAGTCAAAGATATTTTGGTATGTTGTACACAAGAAATAAAATGTAAAACAGTTATTCAATTGTCACGTATTTCACAATTGTGGATCAAATACACAATATATTTCTTAGACACTGAAAACAGTCTATTTTAACTTACTCCCTTACTTTACCTAACCTAACCTAACCAATCTAACATAACCTAACATAACCTAATTTAATGATCTATTAGGTCTATTCGATCAATAGGAAGATTTTTCAAAAGAGACAATGTTAATAGGAATTGAAAAAAAGACAATTTAAGACCCAACAACAGCAATATTCCTTTCGTATTTTTTTACAATATTGAATTAATGTATGGGAATTCCTTGCTTTATTGATTAACTGCAGATCAGTGATTTGTTTTAAAGTTGAAATATGTGATGGTGATATGATAGTTAGCGTTTGATGATTAGTAATTTGATGATGAAAGAGAATATTGAATATGTGGACAATAAAGACAGTTTTCATTTTGCACCTGTGGTCACATACCAAAGGTTTTAGACATTATTATATGTTAGGTGAAATTTCAGAATGACAGTTAATGTATTCTGCTTGCTTGATAATTGTTTATATATATATATATATATATATATATATATATTTATATAGATATATATATATTATATATATATATATATATATATTTTAATTCAATATGTCTATCTCTCCGAAATATTTTTAGGGAATTTGTTTATATTTATTTCTCTGCAACTCTTTCAATCAGAGGAGAAAATTTTTGACAGGTGAATTTCGGTTGGGAAAAACATCAAAACAAGTCCCCCTCTCTTGCCCAAGCTCAAAGAGAGCAATGAATAGAAATGAGAAGTGAAAAGGTTTAACCCAGAGGGAAAACTTTGAACTTTTGTAGAAGAAAGTAGAAACTGGCTTTGGAAAGTCACGAATATCTCGTCCAGAGGAGAAATCATAACTTATCAGAGTGGAAAAAAGACTTGGAAAAACAATTTCTTATTTCCCTAATTCAAATGTGAAGTGAAGTATCATTGTGTTATCAAATATAGTCCACGTCTATATTTGATGTTTCAAATATTTCGTTTTTTATTGGAAACCAGTTTTTTTTTTTTTTGGGGGGGGGAATAAAACGTAATTTTTCATATTTATGCAATCATATCTTGTTCCTTACAAAATCATTCCCTGACCAGGGTGCCTATTTATTTACTTTTCCATAAAGAATTTGTGGATTTTTTATTTATGTTAGTATCCCCTGTACACTACATTTTTTTTTTATTTCCTCCGGTAGACTAAACGTTTTCTTCATTTTCGGTTGCATCCTAAATAAATGTTTGCTGCAAGGGTCTCGAAGTTATATTCATCGTATTTCTTTGTTTGCTGGTTTATATATTTACAATTTTCATGTTATGGCCATACTGGCAGATGCATAAAGTGTCAGACGAGGACTATTAATACC
>NC_090756.1:41985233-41987733 GCF_036898095.1 Palaemon carinicauda | reverse complement strand
ATCTGTCTATTTATCTATCAGTACATCTATTCAATTACAATTTATTCATCGATATATGTAGTGAATGAATATGACGTTTAATGGTGTGAGGCATCTTGCAAAGTTGCCAGATATCTTCATAAAGGTCAATTATTTAGTTTTAAAATTATCATTCCTGGTTAATTCAATTCTCAAGAGCCAATTTAGTGGTTTATCCTTAATAAATGTCAAAATCCGTGGCAGGTATTAATATAAATAGCTGTCTGTTGTCATTTTAACAATCAATTATTTTTTCATGATTTTTGGGGATATTTTACTGTACCATGAAACTCTTTCTGAGAGGGGATACCTTAACATGGTGGAAGGGTTTGCGTAATGCCATTGTCAGTATGACTGTACTAGTCAGGGCCAGCCATACTAGGCTAGATTGCATTGCGCAATCAGACAAAAGTCTCCCACTGTCACCGATCTGCACGGGCCATCGAGGTGATGAAAATCGGCCAAACCTAAGACATGAATGGACCCATCTGAGGCCTTTGTCCTGTAGTGGACGAAAAACCATTGCATTTGGTGTTGGTGTTTTGTGTGTGTGTGTATATATATATATATATATATATATATATATATATATATATTCATATACATATATATATATATATATATATATATATATAAATATATATATATATATAAATTATGCATATATATATATATATATATATATATATATATATATATATAAATTATTCATATATATATATATGATAAATTTTGCACATTTTTACGTGTTTTTCATATTCAAATAAGCCATATATATTTTTGATACATTAATGTCTGGATTCTCTTAACGACCTCGGGATCAGAGCCCCAGGTGAAATCACACAAAGACAAGAGCTTGGCTCCGGCCGGGAATCGAACCCTGGTCGGCAAGCTTGTACAGACAGTGACTAACCCACTTGGGTTAGTCACTCTCTGTACAAGCTTGCCGTATATACATATATATATACAGTATATATATATATATATATATATATAAATATATATATATATATATATATATATATATAAATATATATATATATAAATATTTACTATATATATATATATATATATATATATGTATATATATACTGTATATATATATATATACATATATATATATATATATATATATATATATGTATATGTATATATATATATATATATATATATATATGTATGTATATATATATATAAATATATATAATGTTTAAACGCACACACACGCACACACACCATATATATATATATATATATATATATACATATATATATGTATGTATGTATGTATATATATATATATATATATATATAATGTTCAAACGCACCCACACGCACACACACCCATATATATTTATATATATATATATATATATATATATGTATGTATATATCTACATATATATATATATATATATATATATATATATATATTTATATACGTGTGTGTGTGTGTGTGTGTGTGTGTGCGTGCGCGTGTGCTAACTGTTTCTTACTATTGGCAACCAATATCAACGCTTTTCTTATTGAATTTGATAAAGAAATATTAACACTATGACGTCATCATAACAAAAAGATTATATAAAAAACCTTAAAACATTGATATCATGGAATTAACCTGCTTTGAATGGTTGGGAAATTTTTATATATGAATTATGTTTTGTGGGAGAAAAGCCTCTTTCTATAAGGGATTTTTTTTTGTTTGTTATATAAAAATATCAACATTGTCAAACTTAGTAAAATTGTATCCATAGATAATGCGTTGATTGATCACTACGACAATCATTGGCAGAGTTTTAATATACTGAATTTATCATTATTAATAAAATGAGGAGATTAGCTGACCTAAGGGGTCGAACTTGGCTCTTACTTAGCTGAAAAATAAGTTAGATGAGGTTATTTGTTCGCCCCTGTTTGTTTGTTTGTTTGTCCGTTTGTCTGTTTTTGAAGAACTTCCTGGCCACAATTTCACTCATAGAGTAGTAAATTTTTAAGAGATTAATTGCTGTGTTGAAACGTGGAAGGGAATAAATTTTGAAAGTCTTAGGTCAAAGGTCAAGGGTAAAGTCAAGCAAAAGTGTGGAATTGGTTCAATTTTCAATGTTCTAGGTTAAAGGTCAAGGTCAAGATCGAGCAAAAGGGTCGACCAAATAGACTTTAATGTTAACCTCAAGTTTGCACATGGTTGTCACACAGACTTCAAAAACGCCTACGGTCTAAATTGATTCCAGGAAAAGCAAGTTGGTTTTGAAGAAATAAGCAGCCGTGGCGGAGGTCTGCACTCTCAGAGGGTTTCCTAGTTAGTGAAAACAATAACGGTTTCGTATTCATTATTAAAGTTTGAAACTTATGGACAAAATTTCAAAGGCACTATAGTCTACTTAAATCGCATTTTCTAACGCTGGGGTTGCAAAAAACCTTTTCTGGCGTGACAAAACTTACAAGTCGCACAACGTAAGAAAATATGAGTTCCGCATACACT
>NC_090756.1:41972733-41980233 GCF_036898095.1 Palaemon carinicauda | reverse complement strand
ATTGGGGGGAAAGGATATTCTCAATTTCGTCCAATTACTATTATTTTTTTCTTTTTTTTTATACCATAATATATTTAATATCAGGGAGATGAGTATGAGTCCTTTACCATTAATGTATTTTTATAAGATAAGGATTTCCAAACAACAACAAAAAAAAAAATATTTATGAAAATTAGGAAAAAAAAAATTACCATATTCCTTCAAAAACGACTTAGAATTGTATCATCTGTAAGATTTTTCCTCGAAAAAGAAATTAAATTTTTTTCGATCTGTTTCATAATTATGACAAACATATTTTATAGAATATATATTTTATTCCTTTCCACTGATGTTTAAAGATTAATACGTTTAAAATATTATTATTATTATTATTATTATTATTATTATTATTATTATTATTATTATTATTATTATTATATTATTATTATTAGCCAAACTACACCCGGTTGGAAAAGCAGAATACTTCAAGCCCAAGGGCTCCAACAGGAAAAATTAGCCCCAGTGAGTGAAGGAAATAAGGGAATGATAAACTATATGAAAAGTATTGAATAAAGAATATTAAACCTCTTAAAATCAGTAACGACATTTAAATAGATGTGTCATTTATAAAACTATGAAAAGAGACTTATGTCAGCCTGTTCAACATAAAAACATTCTCTGCACGTATGAGCTTTTCAAGTTCCATTGACCAATTGTAGTAATATAGTCATATCAGGAGGAAACTTTTATTTCAGAATAGATAAATAATTAACATAAGTCTAGAACAGAAATCAAATTAAGATTTCAACTGTTTCACTTTCATAAACTAATGTAGTTTTGCCAAAACTTCAAAAAAATTAAAATGGTTTCACTTACGCAATTTACTGTATTTTTGCCAAAACTTCAAAAAATTTAAATGGTTTCACTAACGCAATTTACTGTATTTTGTCAAATCTTAAAAAGGATCAACTGTTTCACTTTCGTAATTTATTGCATTTTTGTCAAAACTTAAAAAAAAATAGGTCTTTCTCTTTCGTAATTAACTTAATCTTTTGTCGAAGCTAAAAAAAAGTATCACTTTCATAATTTATTATATTTTTGTCAAAAAGAATTTCCTATTTCCTAAGCGTCTGTGGTTGCTGAAGGAAATGACCTTACCCATAATTCCATGTACTTTCCTGGATTCCAGGAATCCCTGGAAATTGATATCCCAACACATTGTAGTTATGTGGACATAATGTTTATTACTTCAGCCATATAGGGCAAGAAGATATTAGGGAATGTTTAGGAGATTATATAGCACAAAGTTTTTCTCGATTTTGGAATAAGACTATAAATGCTAGTGCAAAGATAATCTTCGTAAAGAGAATTTCCCAATTTTCATTTGATTTAAATATATGAAGAAAATTATCTACGATATTTTTATTTCTTTATGGAAAATATATATTTTTTTTACTGCTTAGAACTGACTTGAATATGTAGAGTGAAGTCGAAATAGCAAGGGAGGTTTACTGCCGTGTAGACTCTTTCATATATATATATATATATATTATATATATATATATATATATATGTGTGTGTGTGTGTGTGTATGTGTGTGTGTTTGTGTGTGTGTATGCGTGTGTTTGCCGGCCAGGGAATCGATCCCTGGTCCACGAAGATGACATAACAGTGATAATACCATTTAGCACGAAGAAAGATAAAAGTCAATGAAACATTTTTTTGTACTTATACTTGTCGAATTCAGGCTTTTTTTATTTATTTATTTTTTTTTCTTTACCTAGAATTGAAATCAACCCATCTTCACCATCGTAGCTAATTGGTAGGTTTGTACTTGGCATTTGATTAAAGATAAATTTTGCACCTTTAGATGTGAAAAAAGCTATTCCAAATTCTTCTGCAGACTCAAATTTTGATAAATCCTTCAGTTGTTGATCTTTCCAGTGTGCAATTAAACTTATCTCTCGTCTCATCAGTGATACAATAATAACAACAAATCGTAATACAATGTAGTACATGATTTAGAAAGGGACCATTTATTAGGATTTTACATTTTAATAATAATAATTATAATAATAATAATAATAATAATAATAATAATAATAATAATAATAATAATAAAAATAATAATAATAATAATAATTTTTATTCAATATGTTTTGAATAATAATAATAATAATAATAAGAATAATAATAATAATAATAATTCTGAAAATGATAATATCAATAAGTTTATTATTAATAATGAGCATTTTAATGATAATGATAATTTTAATAATACTAATAATATTTTTTTAAATAATTAATAATAATAATAATAATAATAATAATAATAATAATAATAATAATAATAATAATAATAATAATTTTGATATTTTTTTGCATAATAATAATAATAATAATAACAATGATAATGGTAATGATAATGATAATGATAACAATAACAATAACAATAACTAATAATTATAACAATAACAATAACAATAACAATAACAATGACAATGATAATAATAATGATAATAATAATAATAATAATAATAATAATAATACTAATAATAATAATTTTAAATTCTCTTTTGAAAGACGTATTAGAAAAAGCTTTGACTTTTTATTTTTTAATTTAATTGATTAAGTTTATGTTATCTGGAAGTCAGTGGTAGTTATGTCTCGAACTGAACCTTGGGTTATATTTTTGAAAAGGCTTACTGCTACAATAATAGATTTAGAAATACATAAACATGGTATACATTGAGTGATCGATTACTTACTTTTTACCTCCGCGAAAGAGATTATGAAATCAAGTCGGTTTATTTATTTATCTCTTTGTGTGTGTCTGTCTCTCTTTGGACAGGATTACGTCAAAAATACTCAACGGATTTTGACGAGATTACCACCACAGATAGATCTTAGGTCATGGATGCCCCCATTAACCTTTGGCGGAGGTCAGAAATCTCTTGTTTGTGTTTATTATATTTGGTGCTTAATTTTATATACTTTGAGAGAGATTCTTATGTGCAAATAAACACTTTCAGTTGGATGATTAAAGAAACTATTTCAAAATATGATTAACATAAGCTAAATCAAACACTATATATGTTGAACTTAGAGTCACATATATACGTGTAGTATAAGAGCCTCGGCGAATAATTCATGTAATAAACAAGTGTATTACATTAGTACTAAGTAATTGACAAGATACTTGGCAGGCTACTCCCATCTCTACTCTACCCTGTGTACCTCGAGGAACTTGGAGGTATTACTGTTTCTACTCTGTATTCTATGAGGTGGTAATATTCCCAGAGCATTTCAAAAGATAGTGGAGGTACTACTGAAGAAGGCTTATGCTCGTATTTTCTTACCCTATAATTATAACTAATTATAATTTCGTTCTCATTTACTGTCTTTGTTATTGCAGTGCAATCTCTTAGCAAGAAAAGTGTAGTTTTCCATATGATATGTGTGTTCACTACCTAACCAGGCCCTAGTTTAAAGGCCACTCATGAATGGTTAAGGCAAGACACATTACCATTGTCCTAGCAAGCAGGACAATGCCCTAGAGACTGACCATATATACATATGATCAGCGGCCAAGCCCCCTCTCCACTGTACCTAGGACCAGGCATGACCAGGCAGTGGCTGATGATGACTCAACAGGTAGACCTATAGGCTCCCAAAACCCCCTATCCTTAGCTCAGAAGGATGGTGAAGTTGCAGGTACTACAAGAAACTAACGAGTATGAGTGGAACTCGAACCCCAGGCAGGGTCGTTTTCATTAGGCCACCACAACCCTATGGCTCATTTTTAATTCATCTTCAACAAATAACTCATTCTAGGTATAATTGATATTTTATAGTTTCTGTCATGAAATATTCTTGTAATTCAATTCATTTTCTGTAGAAAAATCATAAGATATAACTGAAAATAATTCACTCCTCTGTCAAATCAATAATCGTGTTATTTTCATTCGCATAAGAATTTGTTATATGAATATTCACAGCTAACACGATAAAAAAAGTATTGAATCTCTATCTATTTTCTGTGAAGAGTTTTCACACAAGACCCTTGACGCTCACAATGGTTCTAATAGTTAACAGGCATTACACGCGCATAACATAAAAAGCTCCTTGAGACACACCAGTTATTGTACTCTTTTGTACAATTCTCTTTGCTCGATTCCTCTTCTTGGGTTCGTGGGACGAGCAGTAAGCTCAAACACCTGCTCTGTTGCAAATGTTGAAATACATTCCACTAAGCTTGCAAAGGATATGCAGCATCAAGTGTCTCAAAGTTCAGTGAGAAGGAATTTGCTCTATCTTGTCTTTCTGTGTACAATAGGAAAAGATACTATTGAATTTTTTTATTTATTTTGTAGGAGCAGTAACTAACTAGTATTAAATAGCAATTTCCCGATAGTCTCTCTACCCTCTCTACCATGGTCGTCTACATCCTTGAGTTAGAGTTCTCTCGCTTGAGGGTACACTCGTGCACATGGTTTCAAGGCTTTAAAGGCCGCTGATTAAAGGCAGAAGAGAGACAATGACCATTGCCCTTGCAAGCAGGACAATGCCCTAGACTAGACTGACCATATATACATATGATCAGCAGCCAATCCCCCCTCCCCCCCATGCTAGGACCAAGGAGGGCCAGCCATTGACTGCCGATGACCCAGCAGATAGACCTATAGGCTCTCCCAAATACCCCATCCATAGCTCACAAGGATGGGGAGGTTGCAGCGACCAAAGAAGCTAACGAGTTCGTGTGGGACTAGAACCCAAGTCTTGACGTTCACCAGTCAGGGATGTTATCACATTATTATTATTATTATTATTATTATTATTATTATTATTATTATTATTATTTTATCTAGTGCATATGTAATGAAAGGAGATTAATTCTTAGTAGAATATGAATTCATTTTTTTTTCTTATGTATTTTTGCATAAAATAGCCAATTTTTCATTGCGATCAACTATTACAATAACAACATCACTCTACCAACAATTTCATTCCCTCAAGATAACGAATGACTCAGATCACGAAATACGGAAAATTATTGATCCATTTTCACTCCCCAACAAATATCATCAATAAAGGCTAATGCCACAACATCATCGCTTCTGTGGGTCTGACCAATTACGGGGCACCTGCACGCAAAAGGGACATAAGTCACATTTAGGACAGATGCCACTCAAGGGACCCTGATTATTATGGTCTTCTTTCCTTTTATTGTTCTCTTGTTATTTTCTCCATTTAATTAGAAAATACAAAGGTGAAATAGTTTCTTTTTCTTTTATTATTCTCTTATTATTTTCTAAATTGTCTTCAATATTACTTAGGTTTGCATATAACAGATTTATAGTCCCCCAACTCTTCATATTTATTACTATTCTTAGAATATTTTACTTTAATTGTTCATTACTTCACATTTGTTTATTTGTTTCCTTATTTTCTTTCCTCACTGGGCTATTTTACCCTATCGAAGACCTTGGGCTTATATCCTTCTGCTTTTCCAAATAGTGTTGTAGCTTTGCTAGTAATAATAATAATAATAATAATAATAATAATAATAATAATAATAATAATAATAATGATAATAATAATAATAATTGGTGATTCCATTAAAGAAAACAACGTAGTTCTTATAGGAAAAAATATACATTAACCCTCATGGCTGTATTTTCCAAATGATTAGAACTTTTTATTGAAAGCCTTGGACTCTAGATTAAAGTCAGGACAGCTTTGTTTATTCCTAAAATAGATAAGATTCTCTCTAACTACAAATCCTGTACAACAATGTTTTCAATTTATGAATGAAACAGCCATAAATCATTGGAGTTGATAATATGGCTGCTCTCTTATTTCTTTCCCTCTCTTTATTTCTTTTGCTCTCTTCTTTCTTGTGCTCTCTTCTTTCGTTTACTCTCTTAATTTCTTTTATTCTCTTATTTTTCTCTCTCTTATTTATTTTTTTCTCCTATTTATTTCTTTTGCTCCATCATTTCTCTTCCTCTCTTATTTCTTTTGCTCGCTTATTTCTTTTGTTCAATTATTTATTTTGGTCTCTTTATTTCCTTTGCTCTTTTATTTCTCTTCCTCTTTCATTTCTCTTCCTGTCTGATTGGTTTTGCTCTCTTATTTCTTTTTCTCTCTTATTTCTTTTCCTCTCCTTACTTCTTTTGCTTTCTTATTAATATTGCTCTCTTATTTTTTAACTCTCTTATTTCTTTTGCTCTCCTTATTTATTTTGCCCTTTTATTAATTATGCTCTCTTATTTCATTTGCTCTCCTTATTAAATTTGCTCTCTTATTTCTCTTTACTCTCTTCTTTATTTTGCCTTCTTTATTTCTTTGGCTCTCTTATTTCCTTTTCGAACGGTCTTACCATAGAGTAGTTATTTATCAGAAAACAGTAAAAAAAAAAAAAAAAAAAAAAAAAAAACAGATAAAAGGGACGTTTTTGTTGAGGGAATTGAAAAAGCGAAATTATAGATTAGGATCATGATTTCGTTGATATAGGATCTTCTTACAACAGATCTCTCTCTCTCTCTCTCTCTCTCTCTCTCTCTCTCTCTCTCTCTTTTACATGGGATTTTTAGATGTTTTGTTTACTTATTTGTTGAAAGATTGTTTTTGGTTCACTTTAATGTTACAGCAGCGAATTGAAATAAAATCAGGGTAAACATAATTAATTTACCATAATCATATCAGGATCCAACACTGTTCATAAAGAGATTCTTGTTAAAGATATACTTTCAATTGGTATGGAATATATCTTTTGTGAGTCAGTTCTACAAAATATTTTCCGGGAATTAGATTTATGTTTTCTATACTAAGCACAGTTAGATGCAGGGATTCCCATCACACCCTTACTGCGCGGCGAATAACTAAATGGATAGTGTAGGGAGAGCTGGCAGAGGTGGTGGGCGGGGCTACACACAGGATCTAGATTTTAGCTAAACTTGTTCTACTATGGGCAGTTCGATTTTGTTGCGTCCAAAACTATTTACAAATTGACATTGCTTCTCTGTGTGGTTTGTCTCTTTATAAATGGCCTTGCTGTGGAAAATGTGGAGCAGGAAAGATAGAAAATGATAGAATAAGAAGAATGGCAGACGTGGTAAAGATTACAGAGATGATAAGTTCATCACGGCTGAGATGGTGTGAGCACGTGTTAAGAATGGATGGTGGGGAGGGAGTGAGGAGGGCTTACGAGGAGCTTTTTAAGGGGATAAGATCATGAGGGAGGAAGAGAATTAGATAGCGAGATAAGGGGAAGGATGATGTGGAGAGAAAAGGTTTAGTGGAAGAAGATTCCTCTGATAGAAGGCATTAGACAGGGGGCATCAGGCAACCGTCCCCTTAATTTTTGGATAACAGTGGGAAAGAAGAAGATAAGGTGAAGGATGATCTGAAGAGAATAGGTCAGGAGCAAGAGGATGCCTCTGATAGAAGGCATTGGAGAAAGCGCATCAGGCAACCGACCCCTTAATGTAGGAATAACACTGGGAAAGAAGAAGAAAG
>NC_090756.1:41955233-41967733 GCF_036898095.1 Palaemon carinicauda | reverse complement strand
TTATTAGGGGAACCCATATTTTAAAAATTTTAGACGTAAAATTCTAACAATATGACGAAAAACCCACATTTTAAAAGAGAAACAGACACAAGTTGAACACCACCTAACTTAAGGTTCGCCCCCTAACCTAACCTTGGAGCTGTGTCCTTGCATTACACTAAGACTAAATTTCAATGCTATGTTTGCTTCACAACCGGCTTCACTGCAGGCAAGGTAACACTAAACAATCATATTTTGTAATAATCATTCATTTTCTCAATAACCCCATCTGAGAAAACATTAATTATATTCCTAATAAAATAGCAGGCATACTCTTACTCCCTTATAGGTAAATTTGAACTAAATTATTCCTCTCAAATACCAGCGAGAAAACTATTGTTAGAATAACTCAATTATGTTGGAAATGAAAAAAAATACCCTATAGAAAGATATTTTTGGAGTTGAGAAGGGGAAAATCATCACCTTTATATATTCATAAATTCTATCTAAACAAACGTCCCTGCCCGATGATCACCAGACTGGGCTTCTAGTCTCGCTCAATCTCGTTAGTTACTATAGTGTCTGCAACCTCACCATCATTGCGAGCTAAGGAATGGAGTTTTTGGGGAGTGTATAGTTCTACTTACTGAGTCATCATCACCCATTGCCTGGCCCTCCCGGTCCTAGCTTGGATGGAGAGGCGCTTGGGCGCTGATCATATGTATATATGGTCAGTTTCTAGAACATTTTCTTGCTTGCTAGGGCAATATCACTGTCCCTGTACTCTGCCATTCATGAGCGGCCTTTTAGAATTTTTAATAAAAAAAAATACTACCTTGTTTGAATACATAGAGAAAATGTAACGTTGATAATCAATAATGTATTCAAATAAATGGTAAAACATTATCATAAATTCAAAATCAGTTTTAATGTTGAATATAAGACTGTCAGGAAAGTCAATTCCTATAATATACGTTCTAGATAGAATCATTTGTTAAAGGTATATTGTGATATAATACTATTTTCCTTTTGAAAGATGTTAATATTTTATCCCTGTTTTCAAGAATCAATATTCCAAACATTATTACGATGTTCAAAGTCTTTTTCTTGGTAGTTACAAGAATCTTGAATTAAAAGTAACGAATGTTGCTACTTTAACGTTATAATTGCGAATGAGATTTGCAAAAGAATTTTTACTAATCTCTATCATAAATTGTAGAAATTACGTTAGTGTCAATAATTCGGTTTGTAAAGAAGAAATATATGTGTCCTATATCTAGTTATTATTATTATTATTATTATTATTATTATTATTATCCTTATTATTATTATTATTATTATTATTATTATTATTATTAGCTATGCTACAACCTACTTGGATAAGCAGGATGGGATAAGCCCTTGGGCTTCAACGGGGAAAAATAGCCTGTGAGGAGAGGAAATAAGGAAATCAATAAACTCTAGGAAAATTTAATAAGGAATGAAATATATTATTTTAAAAAACAATAATAACATTAAAGCAGTAAAATATTTTAAGAACAATAACGACATTAAAACAGATATTTCATATATAAACTATAAAGAGAGACATATGTCAACCTATTCAGCATAAAAAAAAAATTAGATGCTGCAAGCTTAAACTTCTAAGATTCTACTGATTCAACTACCCGATTAGGAGGATCATTCCACAACCTAGTCACAGCTGGAATAAAACTTTATTATCATTACTATCTAAGCTACAACCCTAGTTGGAAAAGCAGGATGCTATAAACCCCAGTGCTCCAACAGGGGAAACTAGCCCGTGAGGCAAGGAAATAGATAAACTATGAGAGAAGTAATAAACAATTAAAATAACATATTTTAAGAACAGTAAAGATGTTAAAATATATCTATCATATAGATCTGTTAGTCCATTCAACATAAAACATTCGCTGCAAGTTTAAATTTCCCTTACGGTTCCTGCTGGATGTCAAATTAGACAGGTGTCCCGTGAGTGGAAGAAGCAATCACCTTAATTAACGACTAATTATATTAATCTTTCACTAACTGGGGATGATTAAAGCGTGTACTGAAGGCGTCTATTTACGATACCACTTTGTACTTTATTTGAAGAGAAATAACTTCTCTTTTACAGAAAATGCAATCGGGAATATTAGAAAAAAAAATTTAATTTCTCAGATTGAGGTAAAATTATCAAGTAAAAATGATCTTGACTCGTTTAATTTCCTGTATTTATGAAATTGTTGAAATGACTACATGTTTTCTGTTATAAGTAGCAACTCTTCCGGGCAAAGGTATAATCTGTGTAGTAAAACACTTTAATTTCTAACTAAGAATCGGTCACAGGACTGATAAAAAAGAAGCAGGAGAGAGAGAGAGAGAGAGAGAGAGAGAGAGAGAGAGAGAGAGAGACTAACGATTCTATTTCATGCAAATTGCTATCTGAAAAAGTAAAGAAGGATTGAAAGAAATATTAGAAGAAAATTCATATCTTCAGAAATAACCTTAGGGTTAAGAAATCCTTTAATATTTATAATAACAAGAAACTTCAATATTTTTCATAACCAACAAAGGTTAATTTATCAATTACATTATAGTTTCCTCACACAGAATTTACTCTCTGTTACCTATAAAACCATTGTTCTCAAGTCTTGGGTAGTGCCATAGCCACTGTGCCATGGTCATCCACTGTGTTGAGTTAGAGTTCTCTTGCTTGACGATACACCCGGGCAAACTCTTTTATCTATGATCTTCTTTTTTATAGTTTATATATGAAAGATCTATATAAATGATGTCACTGTTCTTAAGATATTTTATATTAGTTGTTCATCGCTTCTCTATTATTTTATTTTCGTATTGCTTTTTATTTCTATATTTTCTTAACTCACTGGGCTATTTTTCCTGTTGGGGTCCATAGGCTTATAGCATCCACCTTTATTAACTAGTGTTGTGACTCAAGTCCCCTACACACGATCAATTTTTTTTGTCAATTAATTGATATCAATTCATTGACGACAATTAGATTGAGGAAATCACTGTGCCTACTCACGGTCAATGATTTTACTTCAATTTTCAGTTTGATTCATAACTTCGAGATGAAAGCATCTGTGGCTCTCGGAATAGTGCTTGCTCTGGACGAAATTTTATTGAAGACCCATCAATAAATATCAAAGGATCTTTGATCTCTCAATGAAATGATTCAATGAAATTGTTTCAATTAAATTGATATCAATGTCCCCTAAACACGGTCAATTTCTTCATCAATTCATTGACGTTAATAAATTGATATTAATTAATTGACAAAAAAATTGATTGTGTGTAGGACCCTTTAGCCAGTAATAATAATAATAATAATGATAATAATAATAGTAATAATAATAATAATAATAATAATAATAATAATAATAATAATAATAATAATAGTAGTATTAATAATAATAATAATAATGATATTAACAATAATGATAATAATAATAATAATAATAATAATAATAATAATAATAATAATAATAATAATAATAATAGCATCTTAATCCACTGCCTTTATCAAGGTTGAAACTTGCGGGAAGAATTTTCTTTTATATCCAAATGTCATTAATTTCCTGAGCGACAGAAAATGAATAAAGTTTATAAGACCAAATAATGTCGTTGCAAGGAGCTAATGGTCTTACTTGAGTCGTTAAGACCAGAACTTTGAGTAATTATCTCGTTAGGACTTTTTCAAATACCCTTTGCTGTGAACGCCATCTGTTGGTCTCTGCCTCTTGGACTGTTTTCACATAAACATCACACGTGAAGTAACATTAAAAGGAATATATATATATATATATATATATATATATATATATATATATATATATATATATATATATGAATATATATATATATATATATATATATATATATATATATATATATATATGAATATATATATATATATATATATATATATATATATATATATATATATATATATATATATATACATATATATATATATATATAAATATATATATATATATATATATATATATATATATATATATATATATATATACTCTCTCTCTCTCTCTCTAGAATATTAGTTTGCTTGATTCTATCATTCTTAGATACAAAACTTTCAGAGGAACAAGTAAAGGTCCAAGAATGAATGTCTGATCAACTTCGTACCTTTAAGCACATACAAAAAGTACCTAGCTAAATAAATTCAGTCTTCTTCACGGCCACTTAATACTATAGTTTAGCTGGGATGGTTTCTTCTTCTTATAGTTTAGCTTGGTTGGTTTCTTCTTCTAGTAGTAGTTGTTTTGGATGTGGCGGTTCTTGTAAGATGGCTGTACCTGTCCTCCACTTTGAAGTTAGGGGGATTCTCATTGCACTGTTTCTGCTTCGATGTTGTAGTTGTTCTGCTCTCATATCCAAAGGTAAAGTCCGTCGTTGGGTAGGGACGAAGGGGGCGGCCATCTTTGGTGTGGTGAAGCTCTGAGGACCGCCTAAGGATGCACTCATTTCCTATGGTGAACAAAAAGGCGTCTTGTCTGGAAGAAAGAGACACAATTGGTAGATAATGGCAATAAAAGGAGGGTCTTGAGAGTTTAAAAATCTGAGTCAGGGATTTTTGCCCGGGGAAATGTAGCTGTCAGAGAAATGGTAAGCTGCCCACAAAGGAAAAGTGTTGAAGTAAACCATTGCCAGAGGCGACTGGAGGGATTATTACTAATCTCGGATGGCCCAGAATCAGATAAAAATTTGCAGGAGATAAACGTTATTCGAGACTTTGGATATCGAAAAAGGTAAGCGATTTAGGTTTTAGGCATTAGCGGGTGGCCTCGCATACCAGTGGTTAATCTCAAGTGGTTGTAAGACAGGTAAAAATTCACGAGAGATAACGGCATTGACGGATTTGGTCTCCGAAGAAGGGTCAAGGATTTTAATTGAAAAACTGGTGGTGGGGGGGGGGGGGGAGGGTTAAAATGCACTTGACTAATCAACAATGTTTTTTTTTTTTTTCTCGGAATATCTGAGCGGCTTAAGGAACGGTCATTTTTATAGTACACCTTTGCCTCAATCTCTTTTCGGATTTTAGGATTCTGGTGTAGTTCGAGAAGGTAATTTTACAAAAACAATAAAGGCCAGTTGATCTTGCAATTAGCAATACGAATTGCGATATCAAAGTGCCAGACTGGAGTTTGAGTCCCGTTCTAACTCGTTAGTTCCTTTAGTGTCTGCATCCTCACCATCCTCGTGAGCTAAGGAGGAGGGTTTGGGGGAGCCAATAGGACTACCTGATGAGTAATCAGCAGCCATTCCTTGGCCCTCCCTAGTCCTATCTTGGGTAAAGAGGGGCCTTGAACGTTGACCATAATTATGTATATGTGGTCAGTATCTATGGTAGTACTATCCTGCTTCCTTGGGCAATGTCACTGTCCCTTGCCTCTGCCATTCATGAGTGGCCTTTAAAACTTAAATCAGTACACTTTAAACTCGGTTTTTACACCTTTTCTTTAATATGATTTTGAAATAACAACGTTATTTATAATGTATGATGTTAGAAATATTTTCGAATGTGCAAATTCTTTTAATCATCACAAATAAGCCAAATTTTTATTACATATATTACACAAATTCTCCTTATCAGGAAATTTTGTATTCCTTTTAATTCTCTTTATACCTCTTCCCTTCCCATTCTATGGCCTCTGCCCTCTACATAACAAACAGAATCCACACAAGAATGTTGTATGGTACAAAACAGGAAAAGATAATCCCTCACTTGGCAATTGGAGCTAATTAGACTGATAGTGAAAAACCCATTTAAATCTGTAATGGATTTTTGAGGCTGGTCACTTAATGGACGGACCTTGGCTGTTGATGTTAATTATCTCTTCCCAAATAAAACTTCACAGTTCATTAATTCTATTCGTTTGCCTTTATTGGGAGATCAGGGGGAAATTTATGACCTGGTAATTTACTGATTTAATTTCCCTAGTGATTTATGATTAAATGTTTGGAATACTGCTGTAGTAATGTATTTAAAAGTCCTTCCATATCTTGTGCTTTGTTAGAATTCTATCTGATAATAATAATAATAATAATAATACGTCAGTAACTGGGAAAGGGACATATCAATAGGAAGGTGATGAAGACCATATCATTCACAATTTGTCTTTAATATATCACAACACATTGTAAAAGTACAGATAATATGTACAAAGTATAAAACACTATCACAATGTTAGTGCACACAAAGTAATTGTCACTTTTATACAAAATTTATAAATTACGTGGAGTTAAGTTTAACACATCCTTCGACTCAACCGGTTTCGAGCAGTGAGAAGGTTTTCTGCTCATTGTCAAGAGTGAACTGAAATGCAGGTGTTGTTGTTGTTGGTGTATTAAAGCCAACACTTCTTGTTGGCACGGGCCTTTTTATTGTTAGGCCCGTAGGTATTCAAACACAAAAATTAGGTACAAAATTAAAAGATTGCCCAGCCTTACTGCTGGACACGGGCTTTTGTGTAGCAGCCCGTAGTATTTATTGCCCTAAGTAGGCAATAGTGTCACAGCAGTACCAGTCTCTCATGTCTGGATTTGCAGCCGCTCAGCTCCTTGAGCGTAGCTGCAGGTGCGACCGCTAAGCCCCTTGAGCATAGTCGCCAGGTTGGCAAAGATAGGTCTTGCAACTGCTCAGCCCCTTGAGCGTGGTTGCCAGTGTGGTCGCTCAGCACCAAGAGCATGACCTTGCGGACCAAAAAGCAGGACCATTAGGAGCCGAAATGAAAGGTTTCAGTAGTAGGTAAAAGTGTTGATAGCAGTAAGTCCCAGTAAGTAGGAGAGACTGGGAGAGGAGGGAAGAATTCGAGTAGTAGGAAAAAGTGGCAGTTTTAAGCATAGATGCCTATCTCTGCACCGGGGAGGGTGAAACTAAGGGACTGAGGAGGGAATGAATTACAGAGGAGGGAGTCTTAGCAAGGGAGCAGACTTTGACTAGTAGTTGCAGTACTAGGGGGATCAAGGTATCCACTGGCAGGGCCTCTGCCAGAGATAAGATGGCAGATATTGCTGGGGGTTGGGGAGGAGATTACACAGAGCTGGAGGTTGGCTCTTCAGCTGGGCTAGCAACAGCGCTGGGTTCTTGGTCCGTGGCTGCAGTAGGGGCTCCTGGAGGAGGAGTCTCGGATTGTCGTCTGGGAGGCCTGGTTCGCTGAATCCGCTGGGGTTTCGGTGCCTGCCTTGGTGCAGCCTCAGGTTTGTTAGGTGTCTGCCTTGGTGCAGCCTCAGGTTTGGTCGGTGGGGCTGCCAGTGGGGTTGGTAGCCTCTTCAAGAATTCAGGACAATTCTTGTTCCATGCATGGTGAGGTCCCGCACAATTGGGACATTTTGCCTGGGTTTTTGTCCCATTCCGATGTGCGTCAATGCAGTCCTGTGTGGGATGGCGGTGGCTGCAGACTCCGCACATTGTAGGGTTCCTGCACTCTTCTTTATGGTGCCCATAGCGCTGGCAGTTGTAACAGCGCAGTGGTTCTCGCTTTGGACTTCTGATGGGAAACTTTCCCCAGAGGCCTAAATCCAGTGCTTTAGGGACTTGCCCAATAAAGGTGACTGTTACTTCCTTGGTGGGAAGTTTGCGGTGGTCCAGCTTCCTCTCGGCTTTTGCAACATTGCTGCAGTCGGTGACGAATGACAGTGGCATGTTGACAGTAAACCGATAGATCACTGCCTGTCTGAGTCTCTTCTCGGGGTCCAGGAGGGTCAGGGAGGTTTCCTGTTGGAGGATGTTGACGCTGGCAAGGTCCTTCGGGGATATAATTAAATCCCCTTTTAGGTTGGCCCTGGCTGTGATCTTGATGCCAGGGTTGGCGGTGGCAATAGCAGCAACTGCTGCATATGACGGTGAGCCTTCTACAGCTGCCATCTTGAATTTGACAAGCTGTTTGGGTTGGCTGGCAGGTGGTTGTGGTTCCTCAGCAGCGGCCAAGTTTAGGTCCAAGCTTGGGTCATTTTCGGTGATTGCCTGAGCCTCCATTAGGAGCTGTGAGAGGCATGGAGTGCAGTTGCAATCCTCAGGGTGCAGTTCTGCTAGTTGCGGTGGTTGGTTGTCAGTCAGGTCTAGAGCCATGGTTGAAACGTTGGTATCAGGTTCCGGAGTTGCGGTGAGTGGAGCGTCCTCTGCTTCCATTTTTTCAGGTGTCTTCTGGACAGCTGGTGCCGGAGATGGAGTGGGTGGCTCCGGGATAGGTGGGTCTTCGGAGTCCATAGCTGGTTTGGCATGAGTGGGGGAGCTGTGGCCTACAGTGTTGCTCCAGATAGCATACACACATGACTGGCAGTCACAGTCCCGTTCAAAGGGGAGAGAGTTACTGCAACTGGGTGCAGAGACTGTCTCTTTATACCGTGCTTGCACCCGGTATTTCCTCTGAAAAACGTCTGGATAAGGAGGCTGTGGAGGGTAGGATGGTATATCCATGTATCCTGGCCTGTGCTTCCTTTGTAGGAGGTGGTAGATGCTCTCAAGTACCAGGGTATAGCACTGAAAACAACTGCATGTTTTCCTGTGGAAGAGCACTGTTGGGTCCCTTATTTTGAACCCTATGTGGTCTGCTAGCTGCTGCCTGTAGTTCTGGTACCTCTGGCAGCGATTGCACTTGCACTGCTGAGCCCCATTCTTGCAGGGATTGATCCAGGTGGGGTACAAACTCCTTCTGTAAGTGCGGAGACTGTCATGATCATCAGCCATACTGGATGGAATTGAGCCAGTCACTGAGGTCAACAACAGTTATTTAATTAGCAAAAAAGCCAAAGTAAATAACTGGATTCTTTCTTATATGTGGCCTCTTCAACCAAAGTTGAGAGGTCCTAGTGACTGTGTGGATATAAGTCCACCCATCCAGGTGTTGACAAGTCCGGTGCTGCTGAACTTCAGAAGGCTGGAGAGCTCTTGTCGGCGCGAGAGCTGGGCCGAGACTGAAATGCAGGTGTTGTTTTGATGGCTTATATACGGAGTCCTGCTACGAGATTCCATCTTCACTGGTTAAGAACCGCCCTAGGGCGGAGACTGATAATCCTATTGGGTGGTGGCCTCTGCCTCGCCGGGATGTTTGGTGGGATTACTGGCTCTGGTTCTGTCAGGAGATAATCCCTGTTTTGACCTTCAGCTATATCAGTCCTGTCATAGTTGTTATTGCCTGGACTATTGTTGATAGTGGACCTTATACATGTTGGCAATAAGGTCCCTTCTTGCGTGGTGTTGAGGTTAGGTCTTTGTTGTTGAATAAAAAGAGCTTCCATTATCCGGAGACGTCTACTGTCAGGGGCATGGCCGATGATTGTTACATTTTTCACTATATGCTCCCTTGTTGTCTTGAAATTATGTTTTTGGAGGCAATGCATTTTTATTGCACCCTGTTGCACGTGGCAAGATAATCTCTTAGAAAGACGCATCGTCGTCATCCCGATGTAGGTGCCAGGACATTCCTGGACGGGGCATTTATATCGGTACACTACGTTCGTCTTTTTCAAGTCATCTTGCATGGCAGGGGCAGGGTTGTTTTTCATTATCAAGTCTCGTGTTTTTGCTGATTGGTAATAAATTATGAGGTTGATTTCAGTATCCTCTGCCGTGGCAAAAACGTTGTTTTTTATTATATTTTTCATAATCTTTTCTTCTTCGTTGTAGTTTACGCTCATAATGCCATTATAGTAAAGATTTTTTTTTGCTGGCGTGTTGGTATCATTAGGGCCTTCATTCTGGTACCATTTCTCGATTTCTTTTTTAATTTGCCGATTAATGTCCTTATTCGTGAAGCCATTATTCACCAGAATTTTAGTAACTCTGTCAAGTTCCTCGTGGGTGCCTCTCCACGAAGAACAGTGAGAAATGGCTCTCCGAATAAAAGCCTTAATGGTGGCAGTATTATACCGACTAAGGCACTCGCTGTCACCATTCAGACATAGGCCGAGATTCGTTGGTTTTACGTACACCGAGGTACTAAAACTATCATTGCTTGTTTCTACAAGGACATCAAGGAAGGGGAGACGTCCTTGGAGGCTGTGCTCTAGGGTGAACCTGAGCGAGCTGCATTCCTCGAAAATTCGGCGAAATTCTTCTATGCTCTCCTGATTGGCTTTTTTTATGAAAGTATCGTCAATGTAGCGTACATAGAGGTCTGGTTTACTGATTTTTCGAAAAACTCTCGTTTACTCAGATTATTTGTCACTTTCTTGCTAAATTCGTTTTTCATGTGTTATATCCTGCTATTTTTCTTTCAATCTTTATCTTTTCTGATTTTGTTACTCTCTCTCTCTCTCTCTCTCTCTCTCTCTCTCTCTCTCTCTCTCTCTCTCTCTCTCTCTCTCTCTCTCTTGTATCCACCTTAGCACTCCAAAAGTCGGGCTCTCATTGGCTACTACTTCTACTACTGCTACTACTACTTGATATAAAGAAGAAATTAATAGTAATCAAAGTAATATTGAGATTTTTTTTTTCTTTTTTTTTCTTTATAAAAGATTGATGAACATTAAGGATAAGGCAATTTAGAGCTTTAGATCAGTCTAACGAATTAACCCTGATTTGAGGCCGATGTTTTTCCCATTTGATCTTTAAAACTATTTACTTTTGATCACAACCAATTACATAGAATTGTACATCGGAAATGTTTCGCTTTATCAGATGGAAATTCGAACGGAGAGTTAATTGGTCTCTTGATTGCTAGATAGGGAGTTTTAATGGCTTTTTTTATATGGAAAATGAGATATATTGTATATTTACAATGTGAAAATTGTGTAAAAGAGAAAATTTTTATGGCACGAAAAAGAATGTATAATAGTACATTAAAAGAGATTACTAACGACACAATTTTGTTCTTTAATGAATGATGAAGTTATATTATAATGATTTCCTTAATTTTGATTTATATAAGAATTGTTTTCAATACACAAATTCTTCCAGTTTTGACAAAAAGATTAAATAATATTGCGTAATGTCTTTGCTGAGACGAAATGTCTACTCATATAAGGTTGCCGTGGCCTATTGGTAACGTCTCCACATGGCGATCGCCAGGCTGGGGTTTGAGTCACGCTCAAACTCGTTAGTTCCTTTAGTGTTTGCAACCTCACCATTCTTGTGAGTTAGGAATGAGAGTTTGAGGGAGTCTATAGATCAATCTACGGAGTCATCAGCAGCCATTGCCTGGCCTTCCTTAGTCCCAGCTTGGGTAGAGAGGGGGCTTGGGCGTTGATCATATATATATGGAGTCATTTCCTAGGGCACTGTCCTGCTTGCCAGGGCAATGTCACTGTCTTTCCCTCTGCCATTCATGAGTTGCCTGTGAATTTTAAATCAGTACACTTTTATTTTAATTTTACACCTTCACTTTAATATTATTATAAGATCTATACAATATTTATAATGCATGATATTAAAAATATTTTGGATAAGCAAAATCTTTTAATTATCACAAATAAACCAAATTATATTACATTTATTACATAAATTCTCGTTATCAGAAATTTTTTTTTTATTTCTTCTTATTTCTCTGTGTACCTCTTCCCTTCCCCTTCTATGTCCTCTTCCCTTCACACAACAAACGAAAATCCACAAAAAAAGATTGTATGTTACAAAGCAGGGAAAGATAATCCCTCGTTTGGCAATTGGAAGTGATCAGAGTGATGGTGAAAAACCCATTTAAATCTGAAATGGATTTTGGAGGATAATCACTTAATGGACGGCAATTGGCTGCTGATGTTAATTATCTCTTCCCAAATAAAACTAAACAGTTCATTAATTCGAATCATTTGCCTTTATTGGAAGATCACGGGGAAATTTATGACCTGGTAATTTACTGATGTAATTTCCCTAGGGATTTAATTATAATAATAATTAATGTAGTAGTGTATCAAAAATACTGTGCTAGGGTTGTAGCTTAGCAAGCAATAATAATAATAATAATAATAATAATAATAATAATAATAATAATAATAATAATTTGTCGACAATCCTCTTCCTTATCCCTTGTTTACGGATATGTTTACGATTCCTTTGTCGACACTCATCTACTTTATTCCTTTTTCACAGATATGGTTACAATTGTTTACCCCTACTGAAACATTTCATAACATTTGGTAACTTTTCGTAACATTTCGCCTGAACTAGTTCCCATTTTTCTAACTCTGACGTCATTCAAGAATATCATCATCATTAGTAACCCTGAGATTCACACTGAGATCAATCTTCCTTTATATTTCCCAAAGGTATCATCAAATCAGTGACTCTTAAGCTAAAATCTCAACAAATTCGCATCATTATTCTGATTTTCTTGAGGTTCTTCTCCTGCATGTTAATGCATTGAGAAATTATTCCAAAAAAAAAAAAATTCTATTGATTTTCAATGATAAAGTAAAAGTTTTGATTGCAATAATACTTTACCTGAATTCTTCTCTTTATAGTTTTCTCTATTTTCTCGATAACTTTATAAAAGGAAATCATTTCTTATTGTTTGAGATCGTCTCTGTCCTTTTTCCATCTA
>NC_090756.1:41942733-41947733 GCF_036898095.1 Palaemon carinicauda | reverse complement strand
TTGAATTGGTTAAATGTTGCAAATCATGAGGGCTGTAGATGAAGGGCAGGAGTCCTCTGCATACAGAGCTTTGCGTTGACAATTTCTCTTTAAAATGAGTAAGAAAATAAGCATATTTCGAAAAAAAATTTATAAGATTTTTGGTGATCATTTCTCCTTTCATTCAATTATTTTTTTAGTATATTCATTCTGTCTAGTCTTGGGGCCACAGACTCGAATCCTAATTTTTTAGGACATAAACCTTCTGTCTATCAAATACTTTATCTCTGATGAGATAATTCTTACCATCCTTTGCATTCAGATCTCCTGATAATGTACCATCATGTACAAAGTACCAGGTATGCAGTTAATAATGATAGTCGTGTCTTCCCAACCATAGGGTCAATGGTGAAATACATTAAACTATTATATACAATCATCATCGCAATAGACGGAGAAATTTCTCATCACTATTCTCATAATAGTTTAAATTTACAGAATATTTTACTTTACTGACAGACAATTGTCTGTTTAACTCATACTAAATAGCATCCACTCCATAAATGCACAATAAAATATAAAAATGATTCAGTATCGAATATGATTCAAATAAACCTATAAGCAAGACTCTTGATATATATTGCATTTTCTAATGTGAATAAAATTTAACCCAGGAGACCCACTTTTGACTTCCAAGTAAATTAGAAAATGGGGAAAATATGGACTAATAATAATGATTATACTAATTATTATTATTATTATTATTATTATTATTATTGCTGTTGTCGTTGTTGTTGTTATCCTCCTCCTCCTCCTCCTCCTCCTCCTACTACTACTACTACTACTACTACTACTACTATTATTATTATTATCATTAACATTACTACTACTGCTACTACTACTACTACAACTACTACTCACTGAAAAGAGTGGAAACGAAAAGAAAAATATTTTCTCTTTTAAAAACTTGTGAGAGACTCCATGTGAAAATTTGCTCCGAATTAATTTCTCCATTGAGATTTCATCCAATTTTCCAAAAGTGTTTTTGATAGTTTTATATTTTATGAAGGTAAATCCTCTACCATTCGAGGATGAGCTTCATCCCCCCAAAAGTAATGTCAATTACTTTATTGTTTTCTTGAAAGGAGAATTTTGGTTGAAAGAAATTAAGCCGTATCTCAAAAAGTTAGTGAAATTACTTTGTTTTCTTGAAAGTGAAATTTTGGTTAAATATATTGAGCTGTATCCCAAAACGTCATTTATATTACTTTATTGTTTTTTCAAAGTAGAATTTTGGTCATAGAAATTCAGCCGTACCCCAAAATGTTTTGAAAATTTACATTATTGTTTCCTTGAAAATAGGAATTTCGCTAAAGAAATAGAGCTGTATCCCCAAAAGTTATGTAAATTACTTAATTGTTGTTGTTTTTTACTTGGATTTTAGTTAAAGAGATTGAGCCGTATCCCAAAGGGTTATGTAATTTATTTTATTTTTGTCGTACAAATAGGATTTTATTTAAAGAAATGGTCCCATATCCCAAAAAAACATGTGTAAATTACATTATTTTTTTTTTCTCTTAAATTGGATTTTAGTTAAAGAAATGGAGCCGAAACCCAGAAAGTTCTGTGAATTACTTAATTTTTCTTTGTGAAAATATGATTTCAGTTAAGGAAATTGTGTTGTATTCCAAAAAGGTTAGGTAAATTACTTTATCTTTTTCATAAAACCATGATTTTAGTTAAATCATTGGAGCCGTATCCCCAAAAAGTTATGCAAATTACTTCATTGCGTTTTTCAAAATAGTATTTTAGTTAAAGAAATTGAGCCGTATCCCAAAAAGTTATGTGAATTACTTTATTGTTTGCTTGAAAATAGGATTTTTGTTAGAGCAATGGAGCCGTATCCCCATAAGTTAGGTAAATTACTTTTAAAAAAAAAATAAGATTTTAGTTAAAGAAATTGAGCTGTATCCCAAAAGGTTATGTAAATTACTTTATTCTTTTCTTGAAAGTAGAATTAGTGTCAAGAGAATGGAGCCGTATCGCAAAATGTTATGTAAATTACTTTACTGTTTTCTTAAAACTAGGATTTTAGTTAAAGAAATTGAGCCGTTTCTCATAAAGTTATGTAAAGTACTTTATTGTTTTCTTAGAAAGAGGATATAAGTTAAAGAAACTGAACCGTATCCCCCCACCCCCAAACAAATATGAAAAATACTTCTCTGTTTTCGTAAAAATGGGATTTTAGAGAAATAGATTGAGCCGTATCCCGAAAAGTTATGTTAATTACTATATTGTTTTTTTTTTTATTTAAATAGGATTTTGGTTAAAGAAATTGACTCGTGTCCATAAAAAATTTATGTAAATTACTTTATTTTCTTTTTTTATAAATAGGATTTCAGTTAAAGAAATTGATCTTTATCTCAAAAGGTTATGTAAATTACTTTATTGTTCTCTTTAAACTAGGATTTTGGTTAAAGAAATTAAGCAGTATCTTAGAAAGTTATGTAAATAGCCTACATATAAAAGGAAATAAGGAAATAGATAAAAGGGAAGTAATGAAAAATTTGAATAAAATATTTTGAGATGAGTAACAACATTGAAACTTATCTTACATATATAAACTATTAAAAGAACCCAAAATAATGCTATTAGTATTCCTAAAAACATTCATTCATTATTTATTTGTTTATTCATTTATTTATTTATCTAATCTTATTCCGGTATATTACTCTGTTCATAAAATTAAGTCAGTTGTTCATTAGAATATCTACCGGTATTCTAATATTGTTTTTCGCATAAAAACAAAATATTACTTTACTGGCAAATGCTCTTCCTTCTGAACATCGGTTTTGATCTTGTACTTTTTATGGTCACTAACATAATGAGGTCATTAAGGTATTTCTACCCCTTATGAGATCATTAAGTGATTGCCCCATATCATTAGTTTTGTTGTTTTATGTGGGGGAAGCAAACATAGCTGACTTAAATGAGAAAACTCAAGTCATTGGACAATAATTGTCTTTGTCTCTCATTTTGTTATTATCTTTTATATCTTTCTTTACGGTTCATAGAGATTCCAGTGTCTATTTGGAATTATATTTTAATAGATTTAATTCGAATTAGGAAATCAAAGTAATTGTCATGAGTTCTTGAGATGTTAAAAGAGAAGTTGCACCATCGTGATGAAAGCATGCTTTGATTATGGATATTGTGTGTAAGGTATGTCGGGATATGGAAATGTTTCTTAGTGAGTAGGAGAGAGGATTGACCCTAGGCATTATAACGCCAAGTCTTGATTAAAAAGTAAAACTGATGAAAAATTATGAAACCCCGAGGTAGTATTGATTTGCGATCAAGAGCATGTTTTTAAGATACAGATAACTAAAAATGGATATGTAGCCCCTGAAATATTGAATAAAATTCCCATTGAAATGTATAAATAGAGGCTAATTCAGATAGAAAATTCTTAAATACTTATATCGAGCAATAACAGTTAAAACTCAGATAAAAATCAGTAGAAAAAATATTAAAATGAATTCGGAATGTCTAGAGAAAAATTCAATTTATATTTTCATTTCAAACATAATTGTTAATGACTAAGAAATTACTTCTGCTCTTCCAAGAAAGAAATGGAAATAAGAACTAAAGCCTTCCAGAGCGTTACTTTTATTGGAGTCTTATATATCTGTTCTTCAATTTCAATAACGAAAAATAGAAATATACTAGATACGAGATTATAATCTCTCTCTCTCTCTCTCTCTCTCTCTCTCTCTCTCTCTCTCTCTCTCTCTCTCTCTCTCTCTCTCTCTCTCTCTCAGTCTTAAGCTATATTCATTTGACATGAATAATGAAAATGATAAAGGGAGCATCTGTGTCCCGTTGTGAACGTGGGCTGATAAGATTATATAAGTCCTATTCTGACTTTAATTAAAAACCGAGGCTTATCATTTGCAATTTTTATTATCTCGAAGGAGTAATGAATAACTTGCCTATTGGAATAGAAGATGTTCATCCTCTTATTTTATCACCTTTTGATTATTATTATTATTATTATTATTATTATTATTATTATTATTATTATTATTATTATTATTATTATTATTTCTTCCTTATTGAAGATTACAGCTGCCCCAGTGTCATTTATTTTACAGTTGAGCTTTTCAATTGCTCTAATTTTCCTTTTCTCAATAGTACTGCCTGCTGCCAGTGGCTGTGCTATGTTGGGCATTGGTAGGTAGGGGATCAAAATACGTAGATTATAAGATTTTACTGAATATTTAGTAGAAATAAGCTTATCAAATAAAAGTCTGCTGCACAACATTTCGAGAGGGTGCTGTTTGTTTCCTCCCATCTTCAGGCTAGAAGTGGAACGATGTAAGGGGACTGGCTCTGTCTATACGGGTCAGGGCAGTAGTTAATTGAGGCGCTGGTTGTTGATTGGTCCCTGTGAGTGGAGGGGGTACTGAGTCTGGGATAGAGCAGCTGTCTCATTGGCTGAAGCGCTCTCCACAAGGGGATCCGCCGCGCTGTCTGTCACAGCCACGTCGCTGCTACCCTCATGGTTGTCAGAGATAGGCGGGGTCTGAGTAATGCGGGGCTGGTTTCCTAGCTTTGCACACTGATTGGCTGAGATGCTCTTTGAGGGTCAGGCATGCTGTTCTGCCGCTCAGCTCCAAGGTCCAGTGAGTTGCGAGCTGCTTTGTGATTGGCTGAGGCACTCACCGGGAGGTTCAGTCAAGGTTGCCTGCCGGGTCACCGATCGTCCTCATGCTCATCGATGTTGGGTATGGGTTGGTTGGTGTTCCTACGGTAGGAGGGGAGGAGGAACATTTCTTGGGTAGTTGAGGTTTGGCTTTTCATGCTGGATGAGCAGGGCCTCCATTGTCCTTAGTCTTCTTCTGTTAATGGCGTTACCGATGATCGTGATATTGCCAATGAAATCCTCTCGTTTGGTGCTTTTGTTGTACACCAGGTGTTGATGTATCTTAATAGCACCCTGCTGAACCTGACAGATTAAA
>NC_090756.1:41927733-41930233 GCF_036898095.1 Palaemon carinicauda | reverse complement strand
TGTGACCTTAGCATAAGAGGTCGCCGGCACTATACCTATCATTCTAACAACAACCAATTGCATTTCATAAAATAGAAATAAAAGATGAACTTGTGATGGGGAATTAAAAGCTACATAATGTGGAAAACATTTTGTGTGAAAATTAGTGAATTGTGTTGCTAATGATTCAAATGAAATACATATTTATTCAAAAGACTTAGTAGTATTTGCAACATTATTTTTGTTAGAAATACACAAATCACATCCAACGGTTTTTTTCTATAAGACAGAGAATATATTCTCCTCGTTGCAGTATATTTGTTTTATGTTTCTCCCCTTCAATGTTGTACTGAGCATTTCTCACAATCTAACAAGCATGGGAGACCACAAGTGAGAAGCTGGAATCTGGGATAAGGAAATAAAAAGCTATTTCAATACGTTAAAAGCGCCCAAGTCGCTAATGGATCGTATAAAAGGTACATGTTAATCACAACTAAAGCTTTCAGAGGAAAATGAATAAGTGAAGACGCAAATGTACCGTAACATGAGTCCTCTCTCCTTGGGGGGAAGTAGTGACAGGTGACTTTACCTGCGTGCAGCTCATAATCCTTAGTCATTAAAAGTGATAATGGTATTTACAGTGAGGCATCGTTTACTAAGTTAACTTGGGTAGTGGGGAGGGTACAGTTCTCATTTTGGATCTGAAGGGGATTTGATCCAATTAGTTTCTCCCTTTATCTCTGAGGACAATTACTGCTTATTGTATATTATTCTGCTCTTGGATAGGGAGGGGGGGGGGGACTTTGAGAAAAGGGGGGGGGGGGGTGGAAGAGCAAAGTCTCTCCTGATTGATGGATATTTAATACTTGTAAAAATTCTGCCTCTTCCAAACTCGTTCCTTACTTGTTATGTTTTTGAAGCGTTGAATTTGAGTTGATCCACTTGTGTCAGGGTTCATTAAATTTAAGTTCCCGTTATTTTCATATTGGTGACCCTTTCTGAGGGTTTTTCAAATATTTGTGATATTGGATGTGAAAATTAGCTTTTGTATTATGATTTATCGATGTGACAATCATAATAATGTTTACATATATATATATATATATATATATATATATATATATATATATATATATATATATTATATATATATATATATATATATATATATATATATATATATAATTGACCTAATTAGTGACTAAATTACTTTACAACTTTCTGAAAAGGGAAAAGGTACCAATTACGAAGTACAATATGAAATCTATTCGATTTTGTGAATTCGTTCACGCCCAATCTGTATATCTCACATTATCTTGCCATTTTTTCTTTGCATAATTACCTCTATTTCTTTTATGTGTATCTAAATTGCAAGAGCCATAAGTAAGAGTAAATACACTTGTTTATCATCATAAGCATATCATTTGTGCAGTCACTTTTGTACCTTTTATTTCAATATTAATTCTTTTCTATTTTCTTCATCTCATAGACCCCTTTCCAATTATATTTACACTTTACTCTCCTTGGAATTTTAATATTATCTAGATGTATAGTCCCACTTTGAACCAGTTTCCTTCATTAATTTATCCATTTTTACAGCATTTCCATTTCCTAACAGCAGTCTGCATCATTCTTTCTATATTCGGTTACTTCAGTCAGTCATATGACTTGAAACACAATTGACAAGATGAAATTAGTTGTTTCAGAACGACTAACTTCTTCTCGATTTATTAAAATTTTTTTTTCAGTTTCTCATCTTATTGGTGTCTTTAGTCAGTTCCGGAAAACAAATATAGTTTCAGATCTCATTTTTTAGATTTCCCATGGGAAATAGTTCCACTAAATTCTTTCCCTTACGTTACTTACATAATACAGATATATGAGGCCATTTTTAGTTGATCTCATTTCTTTATGGTTTTACCAACGTATGAAGATTATTTAATATTTAGTAAATTTTTTTGTAGCTTTCAAGTGCACAATATATTACTTAATTGAAAAGGGGCTTGGCTGGTATTAACTCATCTGAACCATATCAGGTGAGAAATTCTATTTCATTAATATATCCTTTTCCTTTTGTTTCATGTTGAGATCTGTAATGAAGAGGGTCAGGTTTAATTACCCCAAATTTTTACAGATAGCTATTACTTATAATATATATATATATTATATATATATATATATATATATATATAATATTAATATATATATATATATATATATATATAATATATATATATATTATATGGAGTATGTATATTCATACATACATATATAATCATCAGCTGTTACGAGTCGGTTGCTGAACAAAGGCCTCAGGCATGTCATCCAACTTGCCCGAAAAATTCCTGGGTTCATTGATCCCTCGTCTTTTCTTCCTTCATTGACTTCTTTTTCAATCTCTAAGGACCCATTCTGTTAGTTTTAATGTTCATCTATTGTCTTTAATTCTCATTATATGTCCTGCCCATCTTCACTTCTTTTTCTTACAAGTTTTTAGAATATCCTCTACTTTAGTTTGCTC
>NC_090756.1:41872733-41917733 GCF_036898095.1 Palaemon carinicauda | reverse complement strand
ATTTAATATCAGCAATGCTTTAAATTTTTGAATGAAACAGCCACAAATCGTTGGAGATGATAATATGGCTGCGCTGTTATTTCTTTCGCTTTCTTATTTCTTTGCTCTCCATTTCTTTTGCACTCTTACTTATTTTGCTTTCTTATTTATTTTGCTCTCTTATTTCTTTTACTATCTTTATTTATTTTGCTCTCTTATTTCTCTTGCTCTCTTATTTCTTTTGTTCTCTTATTCATTTTGATCTTTTAATTGTTTTGCTCACCTTATTTCTTTTGCGCTCTTATTTCTTTTGCTCTCTTTATTTCTTTTGCTCTTATTTCTTTTGTTCTTTTATTTGTTTTGCTCTACTTATTTCTTTTGCTCTCTTATTTCTTTTGCTCTCCTTATTTCTTTATGTCTCTTTTCTATTTTGTTTTTTTATTTGTTTAGGCTCTCCTTATTTCCTTTGCTCTCTTATGTCTGTTGGTGTCTATTATTTTTTCTCGTATTTCTTTTCCTCCCTTATTTATTTTGCTCTTTTTTTTGTTTTGCTTTCCTTATTTCTTTTCTCCCGCTCTCTTTTTTCTTTTGTTTTCTTATTTATTTTGCTCTTTTATTTGTTTTGCTTTCCTTATTTCTTTGGTTCTCTTATTTATTTTGTTCTTTTATTTGTTTTGCTTTCCTTATTTCTTTTCTCCTGCTCTCTTATTTCTTTTGTTCTCTTATTTATTTTGCTCTTTTATTTGTTTTGCTTTCCTTATTTCTTTTCTCCTGTTCTTATTTTTTTTGGTTCTCTTATTTATTTTGCTCTTTTATTTGTTTTGCTTTCCTTATTTCTTTTCTCCTGCTCTCTTTTCTTTTTTTGTTCTCTTATTTATTTTGCTCTTTTATTTGTTTTGCTGTCCTTATTTATTTTGCTCTCTTATATATCTTGGTCTCTTATTTCTATTGTTCTCGTGTTTCTTTTGCTCTCTTATTTCCTTTTCTAACGGTCTTAACACAGAGTAATTGCGTATCAGAAAACAGTAAAAAAAAGTAAAAATAAATGACTCTTTTCGTGACGGAATTGAAGAAGCGAAATAATAGATTACGATCATGATTTCGTTGATATAAGAAACCTATACAACAGCCCTATCTCTCTCTCTCTCTCTCTCTCTCTCTCTCTCTCTCTCTCTCTCTCTCTCTCTCTCTCTCTCTCTCTCTCTCTCTCTCTCTCTCTCTCTTTAGATGTTTTGTTTGCTTGTTTGTTGAAATTAATTTTTTTTTCCATGTTACATCAGCGAAGTGAAATAAAATCAGGGTAAACATAATTAATTTACCATAATTATATCTGGATCAAATAGTGTTCATAAAGAGATGCCTGTCAAATGTATGCTTTCAGTTGGTGTAAAATTCATATTTTATTGCAGTTAGTTCTACAAACAATTTTTCTGGGAATTAGGTTCATGTTTTTTGCACTATGTACAGTTAGATACAGGAATTCCTGTCACACCCTCACTGCGCGGCGAGTAACCAAACGGAGCTATACATAGGTCCTACCTCTATTGTGTGCAGTTGGAATTCCTGTGTCCAGCAGTACATAGAAATTAAAAGTGTTTATTTATCTGGTTTGTCTCTTAATAAATGGCTTTGCTGTGGCAAATGAGGAGCAGGAAAGAAAAAAATTATTAAATAGGGAGAATGGCAGGCGTAGTAAAGATTACAGACATGATAAGTGTATCTCGACCTAGATGGTGTGGGCTCGTGGTGACGATGGATGTGGCAGGGAGTGAGGAGAGCTTAGTAGGAACCTGTTGGGGGAAGAACATCAAGAAGGAGACACAGAATTTTATGGCGAGATAAGGTGAAGGATGATGTGGAGGGAAAGCAGTTTGCGGAAGAAGATCCGTTTGATCGAAGGCAGAGGAGAGAGTGCATCAAGCATCAAGCAACCGACCCCTCAATGTAGAGATAATAGTTGGGAAGAAGAAGAAGGAGAAGTAGGAGAAGAAAAAGAAGAAGATAAGGTGAAGGATGATCTGGAGAGAAGAGATTCAGTGGAAGAGGATGCCTTTGATAAAAGGCATTAGACAGGGCGCATCAGGCAACCGACCCCTTAATGTAGGAATAACGCTGGAAAAAAGAAGAGAGAGAAAAGATGAGACTCAGATTTGGTGGAAAAGAGAGAAAGGCCCTTTTATCTCACACATCTCGACCGCAGTTATAAACAGACAGAACTTATGCAAAGAATAAAAAGATATGCAATATTGCAACACCATTCGCATGCAGAATTTCTTTCTTTAATTCAAGAGTAAAAACGTCTCCGTTTTCAACCACCATAAAAATGTTTGCAGTCTCTCATTTCTCTCATTTCTCTCATTTTATATATTTACATTTCTATACAGAGTTTCAGTCTTGTAAGAATTTGCCAATAGATAATTAGAGAGTTTTTTCATCCTGGCTTTTGCCCAAAATATAAATTCCACTTTACGAAAAAAACTCATTTCTCGGTTTTGTTGATAAGTTGTTTAAATATATTTTTAAGAATATTTTTTTTTTTTTTTTTAAATATTTCTTCACGAGTGAAGTATATGAGGAAGAATCAGATCCAAGTATTCGGTCCTTCCATGATTTCATACTTGTGTACGTGACCCGTAAAAAATGACAGCTTAACCTTCTTTTGTATATATTTACACACGTGCCCAAGCACAAGCACACGCATCCCCTCTCACCCGGGTGGGAATATAATTTATTTATTTTACAATGTATTAGAAAGATGATTTCCTTTTTTTGAATTGTTCCAACTCAAGAATACTTCTTAATTGGCTTTTAATAATTGATTTTAAATTATCATATCGAATAAAGGTGTAATCGAACACAGTTCTTTAAGTTTCAAACTAACTCATTTCCACCTTTGTATTAGATTTTTTTCACAACTTTTTGGCATTTCATCATAGGATATTTTATAATATCACATTACATAATATATACAAAATAAACAAAGACAAATGAAAAGACCTTTGAAGGTGAAATTTAGTATTCCACGCCAACTTTGAAATACTCTTATATATATATTAAATACAACAACTACAACAACAAATGCAACCAGTTCTAGTCCACTGCAGGACAAAGGCCCCATTATATATTTTTATGTATAGGATTTGTCAATTTTCACAACGACTCTGACCATTGCGGATTGGTGATGGTGGGAGACTTTAGTCTGATCGCTTAAAGCAAACCAACATAGTATGGGTGGACCTGACTAGTACAGCTTTGCTGACAATGGTAATACAAAAACACTCGGAAAGGGGTTGTATATACAAAAACAACAACAAATGCAGCCATTTCTAGTCCACTACAAGACAAAGGCCTCAGACATGCTCTTATTATTCACGTTCTCATATTTACTCTACTCGGTAAATATTCCAAAATTCTGCTTGGTTTCATATCGAACGAACAAAGAGTGACCTTTGAACTACAGAAGAATGACCTAATGCACCTTACTGGCCATCCCTGAGAAGCACAATGGCAGGGCCTCGAGTCGAACAGGTAGAGCCTATTCTTCAGAGAAAGCAAGAGGAAGTCAGAGAGTAAGAAAGTTACAAGCACCTTTAGTATTGCCCTGAACAGTACCTGCCATTGAGAGGGCTCATGGGGCACACATAAGGTGCATTAGCCAGATTTTTTTTTCTTTTTTTCTTTTATGATATACTTTTAATGAACGTTCTCATATGGTCAGTAGGAGAACTTAGGAT
Organism: Palaemon carinicauda; assembly: GCF_036898095.1. NCBI lineage: Eukaryota > Metazoa > Arthropoda > Malacostraca > Decapoda > Palaemonidae > Palaemon > Palaemon carinicauda. The sequence continues at coordinate 41,914,020 of NC_090756.1, read as the reverse complement.
AAGAATTCTTCAGTAAAAATAGTGTGGAAAAACGCTGACATGCAGGAAATAGACAGACAAAAACTGACAGAAAGTCCAGGCACTAACCAATTCTTAAGTGTAATCAAATGAGATTTAGTTTGATAAACAATCTATCATTATAACTATCATATAGATTGACTTGACTTTTATATCTATAAATTGCACAATTCTTATCACGATGTAACTTTGAGATAATTCAAAGCTCCACCTAAGTTATTACAATAAAATTCCATAATAATAATAATAATAATAATAATAATAATAATAATAATAATAATAATAATAATAATAATAATAATAATAATGCTTACTATTATTATTATTATTATTATTATTATTATTATTATTATTATTATTATTATTATTATTATTATTATTATTATTATTAGCCATCCTACATCCCTAGTTGGAGAAACAGGATGTTATAAGCCCAATGGCTCCAACAGGACAAAATAGCCTAGTGAGGAAAGGAAATAAGGAAACAAATAAACTATAAGAGAAGTGATAAACAATTATTACAGAATATCTTAAGATCAGCAATAACGTTAGAAAGGATCTGCCATATATAAACTATGAAGAGAGACTTTTTCTATCAAAAAAACTAGGAAAGGACAAATTGTGGATTTATTTAGACTTCATCAAAAGTCCCTTGAAGTTACCAAAGCTTAGAGAAGACCAAAGTTCAAGAAGGGTTTCGGGTAAAGATCACATAAACAGGGACAATTTTTTAAACACATTAATGTTCAATTACAAATATACGACGAAAAAGGATTATAATAGCGCCTCTGTATTGATAGTTGGTTATTTATATGCTGTTTGGGTCAGTAAGAAGAAACGATATACAAAAGAGTAAACAGATGCCTTTCTTAAGAGTAAATTTCAATATGATCGGTGGCTTTTGAAAAATATCTATAAAGAAAGAATGAATAAAATGTTCACCAAAAAGTATATAAATTATTGTTTTTGAGTGACTGAAAATTTAAATCAAGATGTGTGATGTTGTAAATTGTTAAATTAGATGGGTTTGTTTATAGAAAAATGCAATTAAATGTGTTTATACTGTAAATATTGTAATTGTAAAGAATATGTAATTTAACTTTTTAATAAAAAGATAAAAAAAAAGAAAAAAAAAACTATCACAGGATCAAATTCTTTGTTTGAGAAACTCTCCGTTTCTCTTATTTTTTCTACTCCTCCCAATTGCTCCGTTTTGTTTTTTGTGAAAGGTTTTTATTGGCTAGATTTAATTTATCAATCTGCTTCTTGTAAAGTTGAATTGACGGAGTCTGGTGTGTAAAGAGGTATGTGCGCAAGGATACATAAACTGTATTTTCTGATTTCCTGTTGATTAAATAATAAAATTCTATGTATTTGTATTTGGCAGATTGAATTCGCATTGCTTTTTATTATGGTATATAGAAGTGACTTTGAAGCTTTTGTAGTCGGTTGCAACGAACAGGGCAGCAATTAATGTGTAGGTAAATATCTACTGTAGCACAATATTCCTTATGAAGGAAATAATTATTACCAAGTGTGCATATTAGTATTTTGGAATGCTATGCTGCAAATTGTTGGGGGAACCCATATTGTTAAAAATTTAGACATAAAATTCTAAACGCTATGACGGAAAACCCACATTTTAAAAGGGAAACAGACACATGTTGAGCACCACCCAACCTAAGTTTCCCTACCTAACCTAACCTAGGAGCTGTGTCCTTGGATTACCCTAAGACTGAATTTCAATGCTATGTTTGCTTCACAACCGGCTTCACTGCTGGCAAGGTGACACTAAATATATTCATATTTTTTTATAATCATTCGTATTTTCAATACCCCGATCTGAGAAAAGATTAATTATATTACTAATAAAATAGCAGGCATACTCTCACTCCCTCATATGTAAATTAGAACTGAATTATTCCTCTCAAATCCAACGAGAAAACCATGTTGGAAATAGAAAGAAAATACTCTGTCGAAAGATATTTTTCGAATTGAGACGGGGAAAATTATCATCTTTATTTATTAATAAATTCTTTCTATACAAACGTCCATTCTTGGTGATCGCCAGACAGGGGTTCAAGTCCTGCTCAAACTCGTAAGTTCCTTTAGTGTCTGCAACCCCACCATCCCTGTGAGCTAAGAATACCTTAAGGGGAGCCTATAGTTCTACCTGCTGAGTCATCATTAGCCATTCCCTGGCCCTCAATGGTGCTAGCTTAGATGGAGTGGCGCTTGGACGTTGATCTTATGTATACAGTATATGGTCAGACTCTAGGGCACTGTCCTGTTTCGTAAGGCTATGTCACTGTCCCTTGCTTCTGCCATTCATGTGCTGACTTGTGAACCTTTAAATGAAAAGAAATATGAGCTTGATTGAATACGTAAAAAGATGTAACGTTGGTAATCAGTAAAGTATTCAAATAGATGGTAAAACATTATCATAAATCCAGATTCTCATTTAATGTTGAATATACCCTTCTCTCAGGAAAGTTAATTCCTATAATATACATAGCAGACAAAATCCATTGTTAACGGTATATTGTAATATAAGAGTAGTTTTTTGTAGTCACAGAAATCTTAAATTAAAATCAATGAATATTGATACTTTAATGTTATAATTGTGTGTGGATTTCATAGAAAGAATTTTTACTAATGTTTATCATAATTTATAGAAATTACGTTTTTGTCGGTAAATCGTTATGTAAAAAAGAAATATCTTTCTCCTATTTCAAATGAATAAGTATATGAAAAGTAATGAACTTTAAAATAAAATATTTTAAGAACAGTAACAACGTTAAAATATATCTGAATATAGATCTGTCATCCTACCTAAGTTAAAACATTCGATTCAAGTTTAAACTTCTCTTGAGGTTTCTGCTGGATGTCAAATTACACAGAGAGGAACAAATAATCACCTTAATAAGCAACTTTATATTAATCTTTCTAATCTGGGGATGATTGAAGCGTGTACTGAAGGTGAGTATTTACGATACCACTTTGTACTGTACTTGAAAAGAAAAACCTCTCGTTTAGAGTTGAGAGAGAATCCAATAGTGAATATCAGAGAAAATTTTAATTACTTAGATTTAGCTAAAAATATATTAGGTAAAACAAACTTGCCACGTTTAATTTCCTGTATTTATGAAATTGTTAAAATGGCTACATGTCTTCTGTTATGAGAAGAAACTCCTCGAGGGAAAGGTATAATCTGTGTTGTAAAGGATTTTATCTCGTAACTAAGATAGAGTCAAAGGAGGGGGAGAGAGAGAGAGAGAGAGAGAGAGAGAGAGAGAGAGAGAGAGAGAGAGAGAGACTTATTTTGAGTAAATTGTAATCAAAAAATTAAAGAATAATTAAATGAAAGATAAGAAGAAAATTCCTATCTTTTTTACAATTGAGAAAATAAGAAATCAATCCTTATCTATGATAATAGTTAACTTCAATATTTTTCAAAATCAAATAATTATCCTTATTTTTTGTTAGATATGAATATTTTGCATTATAATTTTCTAACACAACATTTACTTTCTGTTCCATTGTTCTCAAGCCTTGGGTAGTGTCATACCCCTTATACCCTGGTCTTCCATTGTTTTATTTGGAGTTCTCATGCTTGAGGATACACCCGGGAACAGTATTTTATTCTATTTCTATTCCTCTTGTTTTTTTGACTTTTTTATTGGTTATATATGAAAAATATATTTTAATGTTGTTACTGTTCAGAAGATATTTCATATTAGTTGTTCATTGTTTCTCTTTTATTTGGTTTTATTCTTGTATTTTATTTCCTTATTTCCTTTCCTCGTTGGGCTATTTATCCCTGTTGGATCCCTTGGGCTTATAGCTTATATCATCATGCTTTAACAACTAGGGCTGTAGCTCAGCTATTAATAATAATGATAATAATAATAATAATAATAGTAATAATATTAATAATAATAATAATAATAATAATAATAATAATAATAATAATAATAATAATAATAATAATAACGTCCTAATCAACTGCCTTTAATATCTCCCCTCATCCTGTCAAAGGTCGAAACTTGCGGGAAGAAATTTCTTTTATAGCTTTATGTCATTAATTTCCTGAGCGACAGAAAATTAAGAAAGTTAAGACCAAATGATTCAAATTTCAAATTCAAATTCAAAAGATTTATCGACATAAAAATTTCATCAAATGTGGTGCATTAGCATGCTAATAAACCCGCCAACAAATATAGTGAAAATATCCAAACATAAAATTATTAAACAGTATTATACAAACAAATCACGCAATGCTTACGTTATTTGTTCCAGTAAAAGTTAGGAAACTTTTTGACAATTTTGGTACTAACATCATTATTTGAAAAATAGCATACCTGATCTCTTACATTGTTGAAACTGTCATTTCTGAATTCTGATAAGTTACTACATTCCAATATATAACGATGTAGTGTATGCTTACGTGATTCACCACATAACCTACGGGAAGCACTTTCACCATCAATAAACTGCCAAAAATATCTGTAACCCAACCCTATTCTCATTACTAATGTATCTGTTTTAGATAAAGCCTTACCATATGTGACATTTGTATTTTCTGATACAAACAAATAGTGCATCATACTTTCACTTGCATTGTTTATGATTCTTTGAATCTCCTCCTTCTACCATACACATCTCTTAAGCCTCATCCCTTTCTTAACTCTATTTAGACTCACAGTACTCTCTATGTCAAAATCCTCATTATTGGTGGCGTCCTTAGCAAGTGGTTCAGCAACCTCATTTAAATCAATACCCACATGTGAAGGTACCCAGAAAAAAATGGACAAAATTTCCACTTCGTTCTATAGCACAAACCAGTTCTTTACATCCATTGGCCAAGTCAATATCTACATGACTTTTACTACTGAGGGCGAGCAAAGCACTTTGACAATCAACAAACACAAACACATCCTTCCTCTTATTTTTTACTAATTCCAGCCCTTCGTGAATGGTGTGTAATTCAGCAGCAGTTGTAGAAGTTTTATCCTCAATTCTTTTAGACATAATCTCATCAACAGATACATTGTCCTCATTATATTCCAATACAATTACTGCACATCCAACCCCTACACCATTAACAGAGCCATCGCAGTACATATGAATGGCATTACATTTTGGTAATTTGTTAATTTTGGATAAGAATGTCTGCTTTAACTCATATGTATTACACTCCTTTTTCTTATAGATCAAAGTACAAATATCAAATTTCAGTCTACAACATAACAACAGCTTAATTGGTACTGATTTCTTCAATTTAACACAATACTTTACAACATCATATTTCATCATTACATTGCACAATTTCTTAAAATAACTACTATACTTAACAGAAGCGGCTCCATTACCAGAGAACTTATCAACAGCCATTTACAAGGCGTTCTCCCCTCTCCTAATCATATGAACAGCAGCTATAGCAGTTATCTCATTTATTCGATCTGCAATGCTAGGTAGATTTAACTCTAATCTCATAAGTTCTATTCTTGTACTCATGGAGCTGCATAGTCAATAACAGTAGTAGGAAATATGTCTCAGTTGCTCACTTTTTGGGGCTATTGTCAGGATTGCTCACCTTTTGGGCTATTGTCAGGATTGCTCAGTCAGGATTACTCACTTTTTGGGGCTATTGTCAGGATTCCTCACATTTTGGGGCTATTGTCAGGATTGCTCACCTTTTGGGGCTATTGTCAGGATTGCTCACCTTTCGGGGCTATTGTCAGGATTGCTCAGTCAGGATTACTCACTTTTTGGGGCTATTGTCAGGATTACTCACTTTTTGGGGCTATTGTCAGGATTGCTCACTTTTTGGGGCTATTGTCAGGATTGCTGTCAGGATTACTCACTTTTTGTGGCTATTGTCAGGATTACTCACTTTTTGGGGCTATTGTCAGGATTGCTCAGTCAGGATTACTCAGTTTTTGGGGCTATTGTCAGGATTGCTCACTTTTTGGGGCTATTGTCAGGATTGCTCACTTTTTAGGGCTATTGTCAGGATTGCTGTCAGGATTACTCACTTTTTGTGGCTATTGTCAGGATTACTCACTTTTTGGGGCTATTGTCAGGATTGCTCACTTTTTGGGGCTATTGTCAGGATTGCTGTAAGGATTACTCACTTTTTGTGGCTATTGTCAGGATTACTCACTTTATGAGGCTATTGTCAGGATTGCTCACTTTTTGGGGCTATTGTCAGGATTGCTGTCAGGATTACTCACTTTTTGTGGCTATTGTCAGGATTACTCACTTTTTGGGGCTATTGTCAGGATTGCTCAATCAGGATTACTCACTTTTTGGGGCTATTGTCAGGATTGCTCACTTTTTGGGGCTATTGTCAGGATTGCTCACTTTTTAGGGCTATTGTCAGGATTGCTGTCAGGATTACTCACTTTTTGTGGCTATTGTCAGGATTACTCACTTTTTGGGGCTATTGTCAGGATTGCTCACTTTTTGGGGCTATTGTCAGGATTGCTGTAAGGATTACTCACTTTTTGTGGCTATTGTCAGGATTACTCACTTTATGAGGCTATTGTCAGGATTGCTCACTTTTAGGGGGTATTGTCAGGATTGCTGTCAGGATTGCTCACTTTTTGGGGCTATGGTCAGGATTGCTCACTTTTTAGGGCTATTGTCAGGATTGCTCACTTTTTGGAGCTATTGTCAAGATTGCTGACAGGATTACTCACTTTTTGTGGCTATTATCAGGATTACTCACTTTTTGGGGCTATTGTCAGGATTGCTCACTTTTTGGGGCTATTGTCAGGATTGCTGTCAGGATTACTCACTTTTTGGGGCTATTGTCAGGATTGCTTAGTCCCGTTTGCTCACTTCAGTTTGAGGATTTAAACGTAAGGTTATGTTTACAAACAACCCCCCCCCCCCTACTCCCCCCCCCCCCCCCCGGGGGGGCGTTTTCTGTGTGTATGGTCACCGGCAGGCGTGGAGCTCTCTATCTGAATGACGCACCCTTCTTTCCCCCTCTCTCCCTGCACCCCCCCCCCCCCCCCCCCCGAGGGCGTTTTCTGTGTTTGGTCACCGACAGTCATGGAGTTCTCTATCTGGATGACCCATACCCCTAGATAGTGACATTGTTCCTACCGACCACACATTTTTTTTTTATTATCAGTATAAGTCACGCATTTGTAAGCAGACGAGGCCCTCCTTCCCCCCTGACCACATTCCTTTCAATTTAAGCCTATGGAAAAGTACCCATCTCTCTGTGCACACACACTCATGTGTCCTAACGTGATGCAATTGACTTCACACGCCTCCCCCAGCGTTATCTCTCTCTCTCTCTCTCTCTCTCTCTCTCTCTCTCTCTCTCTCTCTCTCTCTCTCTCTCATTTGTTATAAGGCCTTTCGCTTACAATAACATATATGGGTAATAATCACTTACATTGACGTATAAGGGTAATAAAAAATGTGTTACAACTTAAGTTTCTTTTATTATATGAAGCATACATGCAAAATAACATTTCGTGAATAAAGACAATATTTAGTGGGGGAAAAATCTGACCCTAAAAACCTGAAACCCTAACATTTGCATGCTTTAAAGGGGAAGGAAAACTTTTTTTTAATTACGTTCCTTCAGCACTTGGTAAATCTTCATTGAAAATTCAGGTTTTGTATATTTCCAGATGTACATACATTGTCTTGAATTTAAATGGAGAAGATAGTATAATAACACTGTTACGTCATTTTCCTTTAATTCGGTGGTGGATAAATGCTCCCTGATTTTCCTAAGGGCGGCACAAACTCCATTTAGACTTACGCTATGCGTAAAATATAGGCAGAAGAATGCACACAAAGGTGAATTGTAATTTTGCACTCGCATATTATTTATGAAACACTTCATGGAAGAATACCTTCGTAGAAAATAAGTAAAGTATTCCGAATGATCTTCTGGCTGCATCCCCAATGGGTAAAAAAATATAATGTTTTCTACTGGACTTTTCTGTATTATAAATACAACCCAGTGCCCGATTTCAAGATACTTATGTGATGACAGTATTCACAATAAGTATGACGGGCTTTGACCTTATCAAGGGTATCTTGAAGTCTACCAAATGGTCACTGGGTACACACTCGTAAAAATGGGCTCCACGCCCTAACCTTTTCTCCAGAGCATATTCAATGTCCGAAGTATTCATTTTTATATGCTAACTCCTCCACTACCTATTTTTACTACTGCCATTTCAACACTGATGCTTTGAATATACTTATTTTTTGTTATTATCTACCTTAGGGCCATTCATAATGAAGTAAGGGATAATAGAAACATAAAATTTCTTAGATTTTTTTTATTAAGGAAACCATACATTACAAATAATGTTTATTCATTTAAGGATAACGAAATCGTTATCGATTTCGGGACCAGATTTTGATTGCGGTATTTTGGCCCCTTTCTTAAAGGGGGCATCTAATGCTAAACGAAGACTGTCACGGCTTTTCCCGAGTTTTCGGGACTTCTTTTTTTCACTCTCGATTTCTTCGAGCTCACAAGCGAGGGCAACCACCTGGGAATCCGTCGGAGTTAACCTTCCATCTACCACCTACCCTCCGGGCTGGGTCCCAGGCAGGGCTGGATCAAATACTGCCTTTTTACAATTGAAATACAAATACAAATACTTTTGTTTAAGATTCCAAAAATACAAAATACAAATACAAATACTTTTGTTTCAGAAACCAAAAATACAAATACAAATACTTGTATTCCTAAATCTAGAAATACAAATACAAATACAAAAACTTTTCTTCCTAAATCTAAAAATACAAATAATCATAAATCACTGGTTCAGAAAATACAAAGCTACTAATAAAAAATCCGCCTGAAAATTTGCAAACTATATAACATTTTTTCACACAAGTTTATATTTGCATTCTATATATCATAATTGCATTTAATAATCATTAATGCCCCGAAGGTTTCCGGGCCAAGTTTTGCTCGCTCAGGAGTGTAAAAATTACCGGCCTTACTAAAGACTTTCAGATGGTGCCGACGTGTCACAGCACCCTAGAATATTTCTTGCAAAAGGGTTCAAAATGCTGAAGCTCTTGTTTTCACGCCAGTACCTCAGTGGGTTCACGTCAAAATCCACAACACCTTCTTCTAGGTACGACTCAAGTTATGCCTTTACCACTGTAGTGTCGCTTGTTGGTGCACTTACATTTATTTTCCCAGCTGGTGGCATGTAGGCAAAAAGACGAGAGCGTTTTGCACTCATGTCAGCCTTGTCTTGATTGGTGCTTATGGTGATGAAAGGCTCCCTCTCTGGAATTGTGTTCTTCAAAGATGACTGAGTTGACTGTGTGTGTGTGTGTGCATGCATATATATATATATATATATATATATATATATATATATATATATATATATATATATATATATATATGTATATATATATATATATATATATATATATATATATATATATATACACGTCATTTGTTACTGTATGGACATGATTCGTGGTATGACAATTAAGCAATGTAGAACAGATTTTGTAGATTTGAGAACACAGCCCTCAGAAGAATACTTGGAGTTGATTTGTAGGACATGATTAGAAATGGAACCCTACGAAAGATTACTCGAGTGCCTTATGTGGCTGAAAGCTTGATGAGGGGTAAATGCAGATGGCTAGGGTATGCTCTTCGCACTCCCCAAGAAAGATTAGTTCACCAAACGTTCAGCTGGGCTCCACAGAGCACTAAAAGAGTTGGAAGACTCAGGCCGACATGGCTGAGGACTATGAAGCGTGAAGTTGGAGATCACGCATGGAGAAGTATTGAACTAAAGGCTCAAGATACAGATGACTCGCGTAATCTAACGAGGCTCTTAGCATCAATATGTGTAGGAGTAGACGAATATTATATATATATAAATATATATATATATATATATATATATATATATATATATATATATATATATATATATATATATATATATATATATATATTGTATTATATGTCTCTTAACAACTATAATTTGAGTGCTAACATCGTCATAGAACTTTCATATTTTCACTGGTGTATGGGGGTCATAGTTGCCAGATGAACGAGATTTCAGTAAGAATTGTTATCGTATGAAATTTGAAATCAAGAGAGAGAGAGAGAGAGAGAGAGAGAGAGAGAGAGAGAGAGAGAGAGAGAGAGAGAGAGAGCGAGAGAGAGAGACAGAGAGAGCATTTTGTGCCCTCACCTCCTGTCTTATAGTAATGAACAGACGTCTTTTGTGTTCAACTCTTGACAATTCTTGCCAAATGTCACCCGGATAAATACGGTCAAACTTTGTTACAGTTTGAAATTATTCTAAACACCTCATCTCTTTTCCTTTTGGCTGTTCTTGCAAGACGTTGCTATAAAAGGCCTCAGAAATTGTTTTATGTCAACAAGCCAAACTGTAAACAAAATTATTCTTGATTAAGGCAAAGTGATATTTTTAATTTCGTCTAATTTCTATTTTTTTTTTCTTTTTATTATTATTATTATTATTATTATTATTATTATTATTATTATAGCATAAAATATTTAATATCAGTAATGCTTTAAATTTTTTAATGAAACAGCCACAAATCGTGGGAGATGATAATATGGCTGCGCTGTTATTTCTTTCGCTCTCTTATTTCTTTGCTCTCCATTTCTTTTGCACTCTTACTTATTTTGCTTTTTAATTTATTTTGCTCTCTTATCTCTTTTGCTATCTTTATTTCTTTTGCTCTCTTATTTCTCATGCTCTCTTATTTCTTTTGTTCTCTTATTTATTTTGATCTTTTAATTGTTTTGCTCACCTTATTTCTTTTTCTCTCTTATTTCTTTTGCTCTCTTTATTTCTTTTGCTCTCTTATTTTTTTTGTTCTTTTATTTGTTTGGCTCTATTTATTTCTGTTGCTCTCTTATTTCTTTATCTCTCTATTTCTTTTGTTCTCTTATTTCTTTTCCTCTCCATTTTTTTCCCTCTTTTCTATTTTGTTCTTTTATTGGTTTTGGCTCTCCTTATTTCCTTTGCTCTCTTATGTCTGTTGGTGTCTATTTTTTTCTCGTATTTCTTTTCCTCCCTCATTTATTTTGCTCTTTATTAGTTTTACTTTCCTTATTTCTTTTCTCCTGCTCTTTTATTTCTTTTGTTCTTTTATTTATTTTGCTCTTTTATTTGTTTTGCTTTCTTTCTTTTGTTCTCTTATTTATTTTGCTCTTTTATTTGTTTTGCTTTCCTTATTTCTTTTCTCCTGCTCTCTTATTTCTTTTCTCCAGCTCTCTTATTTCTTTTGGTTTTTTATTTATTTTGCTATTTTATTTGTTTTGCTTTCCTTATTTCTTTTGCTCTCTTATTTATTTTGCTCTTGTATTTGTTTTGGTTTCCTTATTTCTTTTCTCCTGCTCTCTTATTTCTTTGGTTCTCTTATTTATTTTGCTCTTTTATTTGTTTTGTTTTCCTTATTTCTTTTCTCTTGCTCTCTTATTTCTTTGTTCTCTTATTTATTTTGTTCTTTTATTTGTGTAGCTTTCCTTATTTCTTTTCTCCTCCTCTCTTATTTTTTTGTTCTCTTATTTTTTTTGCTGTTTTATTTGTTTTGCTGTCCTTATTTATTTGGTTCTCTTATTTATTTTGCTCTTTTATTTGTTTTGCTTTCCTTATTTCTTTTCTCCTGCTCTCTTATTTCTTTTGTTTTCTTATTTATTTTGCTCTTTTATTCGTTTTACTTTCCTTATTTCTTTTCTCCTGCTCTCTTATTTCTTTTGTTCTCTTATTTATTTTGCTCTTTTATTTGTTTTGCTTTCCTGATTTCTGTTCTCCTGCTCTCTTATTTTTTTGTTCTCTTATTCATTTTGCTCTTTTATTTGTTTTGCTGTCCTTATTTATTTTGCTCTCTTATATATCTTGGTCTCTTATTTCTATTGTTCTCGTATTTCTTTTGCTCTCTTATTTCCTTTTCGAACGGTCTTAACAGAGTAATTGCGTATCAGAAAACAGTAAAAAAAAAAAGTAAAAATAAATGACTCTTTTGCTGAGGGAATATAATAGATTACGATCATGATTTCATTGATATAAGAAACTTTTACAATAGCCCCCCCCACACCCGCTCTCTCTCTCTCTCTCTCTCTCTCTCTCTCTCTCTCTCTCTCTCTCTCTCTCTCTCTCTCTCTCTCTCTCTAGATGTTTTGTTTGCTTGTTTGTCGAAATAATTTATTTCCATGTTACATCAGCGAAGTGAAATAAAATCAGGGTAAACATAATTAATTTACCATAATTATATCTGGATCAAATAGTGTTCATAAAGAGATGCCTGTGAAATGTATGCTTTCAGTTGGTGTAATATTCATATTTTATTGCAGTTAGTTCTACAAACAATTTTTCTGGGAATTAGGTTCATGTTTTTTGCAATATGTACAGTTAGATACAGGAATTCCTGTCACACCCTCACTGCACGGTGAGTAACCAAACGGCCAGTGTAGGGAGGGCTGGTAGATATGGTGGGCGGAGCTATACATAGGTCGTACCTCTATTGTGTGCAGTTGGAATTACTCTGTCCAGCAGTACATAGAAATTAAAAGTGTTTATTTATCTGGTTTGTCTCTTAATAAATGGCTTTGCTGTGGCAAATAAGGAGCAGGAAAGAAAGAAAATGATTAAATAGGGAGAATGGCAGGCGTAGTAAAGATTACAAAAATGATAAGTGTATCACGACCTACATGGTGTGGGCTCGTGGTGACGATGGATGTGGGAGGGAGTGAGGAGAGCTTAGTAGGAACCTGTGAGGGGAAAAACATCAAGAAGGAGACACAGAATTTTATGGCGAGATAAGGTGAAGGATGATGTGGAGGGAAAGCAGTTTGTGGAAGAGGATCCGTTTGATCGAAGGCAGAGGAGAGAGTGCATCAAGCATCAAGCAACCGACCCCTTAATGTAGAGATAATAATTGGGAAGAAGAAGAAGGAGAAGGAGGAGAAGAAGAAGAAGAAGATAAGGTGAAGGATGATCTGGAGAGAAGAGGTTCAGTGGAAGAGGATGCCTTTGATAAAAGGCATTAGACAGGGTGCATCAGGCAACCGACCCCTTAATGTAGGAATAACGCTGGAAAAAAAAAAGAAGAGAGAGAAAAGATGAGACTCAGATTTAGTGGAAAAGAGAGAAAAGCCCTTTTATCTCACACATCTCGACTGCAGTTATAAACAGACAGAACTTATGCATAGAATAAAAAGATATGCAATATTGCAGCACCTTTCGCATGCAGAATTTCTTTCTTAAATTCAGGAGTAAAATCGTCTCCGTTTTCAACCACCATAAAAATGTTCGCAGTCTCTCATTTCTCTCAGTTCTCTCATTTTATATATTTACATTTCTATACAGAGTTTCAGTCCTGTAAGAATTTGCCATTAGCTAATTAGAGAGTATTTTCATCCTGGCTTTTGGCCAAAATATAAATTCCACTTGACGAAAGAAATTCATTTCTCGGTTTTGCTGATAAGTTTAAATGTATTTTTAAAAATATTTATATATATATATATATATATATATATATATATATATATATATATATATATATATATATATATATATATATATATATATATATATATTTTAAATATTTCGTCACGAGTGAAGTATATGAGGAAGAATCAGATCCAAGTATTCAGTCCTTCCATGATTTCATACTTGTGTACGTGACCCGTAAAAAATGACAGCTTAACCTTCTTTTGTATATATTTACACACGTGCCCAAGCACAAGCACACGCATCCCCTCTCACCCGGGTGGGAATATAATTTATTTATTTTACAATGTATTAGAAAGATGATTTCCTTTTTTTGAATTGTTCCAACTCAAGAATACTTCTTAATTGGCTTTTAATAATTGATTTTAAATTATCATATCGAATAAAGGTGTAATCGAACACAGTTCTTTAACTTTCAAACTAACTCATTTCAACCTTTGTTTTATATTTTTTTTCACAACTTTTTGGTATTTCATCATAGTTTTTTTATAATATCACATTATATAATATGTACAAAATAAACAAAGACAAATGAAAAGACCTTTAAAGGTGAAATTTAGTATTCCACGCCAACTTTGAAATACTCTTGTATATAAATTAAATACAACAACAACTACAACAACAAATGCAACCAGTTCTAGTCCACTGCAGGACAAAGGCCCTATTATATATTTTTATGTATAGGATTTGTCAATTTTCACAACGACTCTGACCATTGCGGATTGGTGATGGTGGGAGACTTTAGTCTGATCGCTTAAAGCAAACCAACATAGTATGGGTGGACCTGACTAGTACAGCTTTGCTGACAATGGTAATACAAAAACACTCGGAAAGGGGTTGTATATACAAAAACAACAACAAATGCAGCCATTTCTAGTCCACTACAAGACAAAGGCCTCAGACAGGCTCTTATTATTCACGTTCTCATATTTACTCTACTCTGTAAATATTCCAAAATTTTGCTTGATATCTTATCCAACCAGAAAAGAATGACCTTTGAACTACAGAAGAATGACCTAATGCACCTTACTGCCCATCCCTGAGAAGCAATCGCAGGGCCTCAGGTCGAACAGGTAGAGCCTATTCTTCAGAGAAAGCAAGAGGAAGTCAGAGAGTAAGAGAGTTACAAGCACCTTTAGTCTTGCCTTGAACAGTACCTGCCATTGAGAGGGCTAATGGGGCACACAAAAGGTGCATTAGCGAGATAACATTTTTTTTTTTTCTTTTATGATATACTTTTAATGAACGTTCTCCTATGGTCAGTAGGAGAGCTTAGGATAAGAATTCTTCAGTAAAAATAGTGTGGAAAAACGCTGACATGCAGGAAATAGACAGACAAAAACTGACAGAAAGTCCAGGCACTAACCAATTCTTAAGTGTAATCAAATGAGATTTAGTTTGACAAACAATCTATCATTATAACTATCATCTAGGTTGACTTTTATATCTATAAATTGCACAATTCTTATCACGATGTAACTTTGAGATAATACAAAGCTCCACCTAAGTTATTACAATAAAATTCCATAATAATATTAATAATAATAATGATAACAATAATAATAATAATAATAATAATAATAATAATAATAATAATAATAATAATAATAATAATAATAATAATGCTTACTATTATTATTATTATTATTATTATTATTATTATTATTATTATTATTATTATTATTATTATTATTAGCCAGCCTACATCCCTAGTTGGAGAAACAGGATGTTATAAGCCCAATGGCTCCAACAGGACAAAATAGCCTAGTGAGGAGAGGAAATAAGGAAACAAATAAACTATAAGAGAAGTGATAAACAATTATTACAGAATATCTTAAGATCAGCAATAGCGTTAAAATAGATCTGCCATATATAAACTATGAAGAGAGACTTTTTCTATCGAAAAAACTAGAAATGGACAAATTGTGGATTTATTTAGACTTCATCAAAAGTCTCTTGAAGTTACCAAAGCTTAGAGAAGACCAAAGTTTAAGAAGGGTTTCGGGTAAAGATCTCGTCTATTATCACAGGATCAAATTCTTTGTTTGAGAAACTCTCTTTTTCACTTATTTTTTCTCCTCTACCCCATTGCTACGTTTTGTTTTTTGTGAAAGGTTTTAATTGGCTAGATTTGATTTATCAAACTGCTTCTTGTTAAGATGAATTGACAGAGTCTGGTGTGTAAAGAGGTATGTGCGCAAGGATACATAAACTGTATTTCCTGATTTCCTGTTGATTAAATAATAAAACTCTATGTATTTGTATTCGGCAGATTTAATTCGCATTGCTTTTTATCATGGTATATAGAAGTGACTTTGAAGCTTTTGTATTCGGTTGCAACGAACAGGGCAGTAATTAATATGTAGGTAAATATTTACTGTAGCACAATATTCCTTATGAAGGAAATAATTATTACCAGGTGTGCATATTAGTATTTTGGAATGTTATGCTGCAAATTGTTGGAGGAACCCATATTGTTAAAAATTTAGACATAAAATTCTAAATGCTATGACGGAAAACCCACATTTTAAAAGGGAAACAGACACATGTTGAGCACCACCCAACCTAAGGTTCCCTACCTAACCTAACCTAGGAGCTGTGTCCTTTGATTACACTAAGACTAAATCTCAATGCTATGTTTGCTTCACAACCGGCTTCACTGCTGGCAAGGTAACACTAAACATATTCAGATTTTTTGATAATCATCCGTATTCTCAATAACCCGATCTGAGAAAAGATTAATTATATTACTAGTAAAATAGGAGCCATACTCTCACTCCCTTATATGTAAATTAGAACTAAATTATTCCTCTCAAATCCAGCGAGAAAACCATGTTGGAAATAAAAAGAAAATACTCTGTAGAAAGATATTTTTCGAATTGAGACAGGGAAAATTATCAGCTTTATTTATTAATAAATTCTTTCTACACAAACGTCCATTCTTGGTGATCGCCAGACAGGGGTTCAAGTCTTGCTCAAACTCGTAAGTTCCTTCAGTGTCTGCAACCCCACCATCCCTGTGAGCTAAGAATGCCTTAAGGGGAGCCTATAGTTCTACCTGCTGAGTCACCATTAGCCATTGTCTGGCCCTCAATGGTCCTAGCTTAGATGGAGTGGCGCTTGGATGTTGACCTTATGTATACAGTATATGGTCAGACTCTAGGGCACTGTCCTGTTTCGTAAGGCAATGTCACTGTCCCTTGCTTCTGCCTTTCATGTGCTGACTAGTAAACCTTTAAATGAAAAGAAACATGACCTTGATTGAATACGTAAAAAGATGTAACGTTGGTAATCAGTAATGTATTCAAATAAATGGTAAAATATTATCATAAATCCAGATTCTCATTTGATGTTGAATATACCCTTCTATCAGGAAAGTTAATTCCTATAATATACATAGCAGAATAAATCCTTTGTTAACGGTATATTGTAATATAAGAGTAGTTTTTTGTAGTCACAGAAATCTTGAATAAAAATCAACAAATATTGATACTTTAATGTTATTATTGTGTGTGGATTTCATAGAAAGAATTTTCACTAATTTTTATCATAATTTATAGAAATTACGTTTTTGTCAATAAATCGTTATGTAAAGAAGAAATATTTTTCTCCTATTTCAAATAAATAAGTATATGAAAAGTAATGAACATTAAAATAAAATATTTTAAGAACAGTAAAAACGTTAAAATATATCTGAATATAGATCTGTCACCCTACTTAACATAAAACATTCGATTCAAGTTTAAACTTCTCTTGAGGTTTCTGCTGGATGTCAAATTACACAGAGAGGAACAAATAATCACCTTAATAAGCAACTTTATATTCATCTTTCTAATCTGGGGATGATTGAAGCGTGTACTGAAGGTGAGTATTTACGATACCACTTTGTACTGTATTTGAAAAGGAAAACCTCTCGTTTAGAGTTGAGAGAGAATGCAGTTGAGAGTATCAGAGAAAATTTTAATTACATAGATTTAGGTATAAATATATTAAGTAAAACGAACTTGCCACGTTTAATTTCCTGTATTTATGAAATTGTTAAAATGGCTACATGTCTTCTGTTATGAGAAGAAACTCCTCGAGGGAAAGGTATAATCTGTGTTGTAAAGGATTTTATTTCGTAACTAAGATAGAGTCAAAGAAGAGAGAGAGAGAGAGAGAGAGAGAGAGAGAGAGAGAGAGAGAGAGAGAGAGAGAGAGAGAGAGACTTATTTTGTGTAAATTGTTATCTAAAAATTAAAGAATAATTAAAAGAAAGATAAGAAGAAAATTCGTATCTTTTTTACAATTGAGAAAATAAGAAATCAATCCATATCTTTAATAATAATTAACTTCAATATTTTTCAAAAACCAAATAATGTTAATTAATAATTATCCTTATTTTTTGTTAAATATAAATATTTTGCAATATAATTTTCTAACATAACATTTACTTTCTGTTCCATTGTTCTCAAGCCTTGGGTAGTGTCATAGCCCTTATACCCTGGTCTTCCATTGTTTTATTTGGAGTTCTCATGGTTGGGGATACACCCGGGAACAGTATTCTATTCTATTTCTCTTTCTCTTGTTTTTTTTTACGTTTTTATAGTTTATATATGAAAAATATATTTTAATGTTGTCACTGTTCTTAAAATATTTCATATTAGTTGTTCATTGCTTCTCTTTTATTGGGTTTTATTCTTGTATTTTATTTCCTTATTTCCTTTCCTCGTTGGGCTATTTTTCCCTGTTGGATCCCTTGGGCTTATAGCTTATAGCATCATGCTTTAACAACAAGGGCTGTAGCTCAGCTACTACTACTACTACTACTAATACTACTAATACTACTACTACTACTACTACTACTACTACAATAATAATAATAATCAACTGCCTCTAATATATCCCCTCATCCTGTCAAAGGTCGAAAGTTGCAGGAAGAAATTTCTTTTATAGCTTTATGTCATTTATATCCTGATTGACAAAAATGAAGAAAGTTGTTAAGACCAAATGATTCATATTTCAAATTCATATTCAAAAGATTTATCGACATAAAAATTTCATCAAATGTGGTGCATTAGCATGCTAATAAACCCGCCAACAAATATAGTGAAAATATCCATACATAAAATCATTAAACAGTATTATACAAACAAATCAAGCAATGCCTACGTTATTTGTTCCAGTAAAAGTTAGGAAACTTTTTGACCATTTTGGTACAAACATCATTATTTAAAAAATAGCATACCTGATCTCTTACATTGTTAAAACTGTCATTTCTGAATTCCGATATGTTACTCTATTCCAATATATAATGATGTAGTGTATGCTTACGGGATTCACCGCATAACCTACGGGAAGCACTTTCACCATCAATATACTGCCAACAATATCTGTAACCCAACCCTATTCTCATTACTAATGTATCTATTTTAGATAAAGCCTTACCATATGTGACATTTGTATTTTCTGATACAAACAAATAGTGCATCATATTTTCACTTGCATTGTTTATGATTCTTTGAATCTCCTCCTTCTCCCATAAACATCTCTTAGGCCTCATTCCTTTCTTAACTCTATTTAGACTCACAGTACTCTCTATGTCAACATCCTCTTTATTGGTGGCATCCTTAGTAAGTGTATCAACAACCTCATTTAAATCAATACCCACATGTGAAGGTACCCAGAAAAAAATTGAAAAAATTTCCATGTCGTTCTATAGCACAAACCAGTTCTTTACATCCATTGGCCAAGTCAATATCTACATGACTTTTACTACTGAGGGCGAGCAAAGCACTTTGAAAATCAACAAACACAAACACATCCTTCCTCTTATTTTTTACTAATTTCAGCCCTTCGTGAATGGCGTGTAATTCAGCAGCAGTTGTAGAAGTTCTGTCCTCAATTGTTTTAGACATAATCTCATCAATAGATACATTGTCCTCATAATATTCCCAGACAACAACTGCACACCCAACCCTTACACCATTAACAGAGCTATCGCAGTACATGTGAATGGCATTACATTTTGGTAATTCGTTAATTTTGGATAAGAATGTCAGCTTTAACTCATATGTATCACACTCCTTTTCCTTATAGCTCAAAGTACAAATATCAACTTTTAGTCTACAACATAACAGCTTAAGAGGTACTGATTTCTTCAATTTAACACAGTACTTTACAACATCATATTTCATCATTACATTGCTCAATTTCTTAAGATAACTACTACACTTAACAGAAGCGCCTCCATTACCAGAAAACTTATCAACAGCCATTTACAAGGCGTTCTCCCCTCTCCTAAGCATACGAATAGCAGCTATAGCAGTTATCTCATTTATTCGATCTGCAATGCTAGGTAGATTTAACTCTAATCTCATAAGTTCTATTCTTGTACTCATGGAGCTGCATAGTCAATAACAGTAGTAGGAAATATGTCTCAGTTGCTCACTTTTTCGGGCTATTGTCAGGATTGCTCACCTTTTGGGGCTATTATCAGGATTGGTCAGTCATGATTACTCACTTTTGGGGCTATTGTCAGGATTGCTCACTTTTTGGGACTATTGTCAGGATTGCTCACTTTTTGGGGCTATTGTCAGGATTGTGTCAGGATTATTCACTTTTTGTGGCTATTGTCAGGATTACTCACTTTCTGGGGCTATTGTCAGGATTGTTCAGTCCTGTTTGCTCCCTTCAGTTTGGGGATTTAAACGTAAGGTTATGTTTACAAACAAACCCCTCCCAAGGTTACCACACACATAGCCGAAATGTAATTCTGCACTCGCATATTATTTATGGAACACTTCATGGATGAATACCTTCGTAGAAAATAAGTAAAGTATTCCGAATGATCTTCTGGCTGCATCCCCAATGCGTCAAAAAATATAATGTTTGCTACCGGACTTTTCTGTATTATAAATACAACCCAGTGCCTGATTTCAATATACTTATGTGATGACAGAGTATTCACAATAAGTATGACGGGCTTTGTCCTTATCAAGGGTATCTTGAAGTCTACCAAATGGTCACTGGGTACACACGCGTAAAAATGGGCTTCACGCCCTAACCTTTTCTCCAGAGCATATTCAATGTCCGAAATATTCATTTTTGTATGCTACCTCCTCCACTACCTATTTTTACTACTGCCATTTCAACACTGATACTTTGAATATACTTATTTCTTGTTATTATCTACCTTAGGGCCATTCATAATGAAGTAAGGGATAATAGAAACATAACATTTCTTAGATTTTTTGTTAAGGAAACAATACATTTGAATTAATGGAATACATACAATACAAATCATGTTTATTCATTTAAGGATAACGAAATCTTTATCAATTTCAGGACCAAATTTTGATTGCGGTATTTTAGCCCTTTTCTTAAAGGGGGCGTCTAATGCTAAGCAAAGACTGTCATGGCTTTTCCAGAGTTTTCGGGACTTCTTTTTTTTCACTCTCGATTTCTTCGAGCTCACTAGTGAGGGCAACCACAGCGGCATAGTAAGAAATATGAAACCAATTGTTCAAATTGTTCTAAAAGCACCAAAATTGGCACACATGTGGATTAATACATTCTGAACAATTTTGGATATGGAGGCATTCAAGATTCTCCCCGTAGCACATTTGGCGGCCATTTTTCAAAATGGCCGCTATTTACCGTTAGCGTCATTGAATATGTACCATAATTTGTCTTTTTGTGGATGCTAAAGGTGATAAGTGTGCTAGAGGTGATAAGTATTGTACAATTACACATACTTCTGTGCTTACCAAATAATTTGGCTACCATTTCACAAGAAAATGAATTTTACTTTTCAGCGGCAGCGTTGGTGGCAGTGACGGCGGCTGCAGTAATAGTATAGTGTTGATAGTCATGGTGCTTGTAGTAGTAACTTGTGGTAACATGGTGGTGTTTTGTGTCTTTGCAGGTGAGGCAGCAGCAGCACCACCTGACATCAGAGACGTGTTGTTCCAGACTGCAGCCATGGCAAAGAAGTTCCAACTGGTCGATACTTTTGAGCAACGTACTCCCACAACACCTCCTGAGACAAACTGGAAGCTGTGTCTTGTATGTCAAGAGGAGACAACAGAGTCACTTGTCTGCCCAGTACTGTCTAAACGCCGAGACCCTGGGAGTGGATACACGACAATGGCTGCAAACTTGGTCAAATTTGATGAACTCGGAGAACTGCCAAGAACTGTTCAGTTACAGAGACTAGATGAAGGACAAGGTGTTGAGGCGACAATGGTTGCCCACCAGGCCAAGTGGCATAAAACATGTATGCTCAAATACAATAACACAATGCTACGAAGAGCAGAGAAGAGACGCATCGCAAGCAGCTCAGCATTTGATAGTACTGACAATGTCCAGGCCAAGCGCGCTAGAACACACTCTTCAGAAGCCACTACCAGCGGCACCTCCTGCTTTTTCTGTGGAAAGTCGGGCACAGAGACCCTACATGAAGTAACAACCTTCCAGGTGGACACACGCGTACGGAAGTGTGCTGCGCAAGTTGGGGACAATGAACTCATAGCCAGGCTCAGCATGGGTGATATGGTGGCTCTGGAGGCCAAGTACCATTCCAAGTGTTTGTTGGCTCTTTACTATCGTGCAAAGACCACTGTAGAAGCCGAGCAGAAAACTGACCATGAAGGTGTAATGTCAAGAATCGTACTGGCTGAACTGGTCCTGTATATCGAGGAAACCCACCTAGAAGAGGGCACCACCCCAGTCTTCAGACTCGCAGAACTTGTAAAGCTATACACAACAAGAATGGAACAGCTCGGGGTTGTTTTGTGCCAGAAAGTTAATAGCACAAGGCTGAAAGAGCGCCTGTTAGCCCAGATACCAGGCCTGAGATCCCACAGCAAAGGCCGAGATGTTTTACTAGCGTTTGATGAAGACATTGGTGAAGCGCTAGGCAAAGCCTGCGAGCAAGACTGTGACACTGAGGCAGTTCACCTTGCGCGTGCTGCACAGATAGTTCGTCGATATATGTTTGAAGACACTTACCAATTCCGTGGATCATTCCCAGGCGGCTGTCAGGAGGACTCTGTGCCAAACGTACTAGTTGCAATTGTAAATATGGTGCTGGATGGCCCCACCATCAAGAATCAAAGCCATTCCTCTTCAACACAAGCAGCTCTTTCCATTGCGCAGCTTCTCAAGTTCAACAGTGTCAAGCAAAGTCGGAAGCAGGGAGCAACCAAGACACAGGAGCCTCCAGCTGTCAGACACAGTACGTCTCAAGAAACTCCTCTTCCAACCTATGTTGGGCTGATGCTGTATGCTGAAACACGCAAGAGAGGACTTGTGGACAAGCTCTTCTCTCTGGGCCTAAGCATCTCATATGACAGAGTCCTACGTCTTTCTGCCCAGATGGGAAACAGCGTGTGTCAGCTGTACCGCATAGAGGAAGTGGTCTGCCCGCCTACCCTGCGTAGCAATGTGTTCACAACTGCGGCTGTGGACAACATTGACCACAACCCAAGTGCCACCACAGCCAAGAATTCATTCCATGGAACAGGAATCTCGCTTTTTCAACACCCAACGTGTGCAGATGAGGGAGTGGATCGTAGCATTGCTCTCACTGGGCGTGATACTGGATCAAAGACGGTTGAGCCTCTACCAGAATATTACACGGATGTACGTCCTGTTGCTTCTTCTGTCAAAGGGCAAATGATCCCAGCTACTTCTGTGACCTCTCTTAGACGCCACAACTGTGAGCAGCACATAGAAGATGAGTATATGTGGCTGGAGAACACGAGAAGTGTTCTCAAAGATGATGTTGAGGCCTGTGAAAACACATCATGGGCTGCATACCATGCAAGGCACCAAGATCCAAAGCAACCAGTCATCACACCAACGTCCCTGCTTCCCTTGTTCCAGGAGAGTGCTCACACTGTGGCAATGATCAGACACTCTATTGATGTAGTCAGGAGTGCAGTTAAACATCTCAACCCAGGCCAAACTCCAGTTCTGACTTGCGACCAGCCACTATTCACTCTAGCAAAACAGATCCAGTGGAAGTGGCCAAACACATATGGAGAAGACCAACTGGTGGTGATGTTTGGGGGGTTGCATATTGAGATGACGGCACTGAAGACCCTGGGTGACTGGTTGCAGGGAAGTGGGTGGACCCAAGCACTGGTACAAGCAGAGATCACAACTGAAGGAATAGCAGACTCATTTCTTCGAGCAGCTCACGTCACACGCACCAGAAGAGCACACCAAGTCACAGCGGCTGCGTTGTATAATCTCCAACGGCGTGCCTATGACAAGTACAGCACCACCAATACAGAAGATGATGAGCACCCTGAAAGCTTCGAAGACTGGTGCAGTCAGAGAGAACAGAGTTATCCGCAGTTTCAGTACTGGTCAACAGTCTTGGCAATGGAGCTGTCCACTCTGATCTATGTGCGATCTCTGAGAGAAGCCAATTTTAGCATGTACGTGGATGCTCTGACAGAACTGGCTCCGTGGTTCTTCGCACTAGACCACACGAACTATGCCCGATGGATACCAGTGCATCTACGGGACATGGCAGAACTGGCAAACAAACATCCAGACGTCTTCACAGAGTTTAGCAAGGGACACTTCACAGTCCAGAAGACCAAGAGGATCTTTTCAGCAATCCCTCTTGACCAAGGACATGAGCAGAACAACGCGTATGTCAAGGGTGATGGAGGAGCCATCGGCCTCACAGACAATCCAACTGCACTGAGGCGCTGGATGGTTGCCGGACCGGAGGTTGCTAGATTGATTGTGGAATTTGACGACTTCAATCTGCATCCACACGATCAAGAGGAGACACGTCACCACGAAGAGACACCAAGTGTGCAGAACACTTTTGCCAGAGATGTGCGCTCACTCGTGGCCGTCATTGAAGAGCTGGGCAACCCTTTCGAGGAGGACAGTCAGGACTTGCTGGTGCTCGACACAAAGGAGATCGCAGACCCTGCAGTCATAGAAACAGTCCGTAACGCCAAGCAGATTGGCCAAGACCAGTTTGAAGCATTCTCAAAGGAATGCATCGTGGACAGAACCAAGTCCATTGAGGTGGCAATCCACCGGAACAAGCTACCACTGTTTGCGACCAAGAGAGGACCCAATATACCTAAAGGAAAAGAACAGGTCAAATCTCTGAAGAATGATGTTGCGCTCTTCACACGATTATATATCGGCTGCCAGACCCGTGATGGGAATCTAGAAGAGTTCTTCAGGCATGAAAATCAGCAATGCCCTCCAGCTTTATCTGACGGAGGGAGACTGTACCTAGGGAGCAAGAGTGACTTGCTGGTGTGCCATGAAGGCCATGCTGAGCCTCAGTTTGAAGCTCCTACTGTCACTGCTGTTGTCCTCGTTGGAGCAGTAATCGTACAGATGTTGAAGCCGGGTACTGCCAACACGTTCGAGGAATATGCACAGCAAGTGTTCATCCCATACGTTGTACAACGTTTCCAACATGTATCACGTCTTGACCTTGTGTGGGACAGCTACAGAGCAGATTCCCTGAAGGCATCAACCAGAGAACAGCGTGGAAAGGGAGTACGTCGGCGTGTTGTCGACTCAGCAGTCATACCAGGAAATTGGCAAAGTTTCCTGCGAGTTGATAGCAACAAAGTGGAGCTCTTCAGCTACCTCTCCACCATGCTTGCAGAGTCCTTTCAAGAAGAAGGCAAGGAACTGGTCGTCACTGATGGGGAGCAGGTGATCTGTGTTCCACAGCAAGAGGATGTCAACTCACTCGCACCATGCAACCAAGAAGAGGCAGACACCCGCATGATGCTACATGTAGCACATGCTGCACAACATGGTCACCACCAGATACAGGTTCGAACAGTAGACAGTGACGTCGTGGTCCTAGCAGTGATGGTAGTCCAGAAACTACCAGCTGGAGACGAACTCTGGGTAGCCTTTGGGATAGGCAAGAACTATCGCTACATTGCAGCCCATGAAATAGCTTCCTCCCTTGGTCCAGAGAAGGCATGTGCTCTTCCAATGTTTCATGCCATCACAGGGTGTGATACTGTGTCAGCCTTCGTCGGACATGGGAAGAAATCTGCCTGGGCAACATGGAACACGCTGCCAGAACTCACTGATGCCCTGCTGAGTCTGGCAAATGCACCCACAAGCATCCAAGAGGATACAATGCATGTCATCGAGAGGTTTGTCATACTCCTGTATGACCGCACAAGCAAATGCAAGGACGTCAACAAGGCGAGAAAGCAGCTCTTTGCAAAGACGAACTCTGTTCAGAACATCCCGCCAACCTACGCTGCTCTGGAGCAGCATGTGAAGAGATCTGCCCTTCAGGGTGGTCATGTCTGGGGCCAGGCATTGGTACCAACGCCCGTGCTCCCTCCACCAACAGACTGGGGCTGGCATCGGAGTGATGATGGGCTCTACACACCACTCTGGACCACACTCCCTGAGGCATTCAAGGCCTGCTATGAGCTGGTGTCTTGCGGATGCAAGAAAGGCTGCAAAAACCGCTGCAAGTGCAAGAACGCTTCACTGCAATGCACTGGTCTATGTTTCTGTGAAGGCGAATGCCAGTAGATTGGGACAGAAAACTTGCTAACCAACATTATGATCTGTAGACATTCATAATTCTGGTGACCAGATTTGAAAAGTTCGGAATCATAATTAACATAGTGTGGCAAAATCTACGTTATTGTATTACATGTATGTACTGCAGGATTACACAAGTACTGTGCCTAGAGACTGGGCTTTTGGTCGACTATATAACTACAATCTGACCATACTGTAAACTTCCCGTACTCTGTGTATTATTTTGACTAGCAATTTTGCCAGCAATTTGAAATAAAAAAGCAACTTGAGCAATTAAAGTGTGTTCCTGAAATCAGGTACTGGTTATTAGAGGTATTATGTCATTGAGTATTGAAATCTTCATCAAATGTCCACTTTTTCCACAAAATGGCGGCCAGTTTGGGGGCCATTTTTGAGAAGATTCATCTAAATATCTGTTAAACATTTATTGATGTTAATTCTGATGTAAAAAAAGGGAATTTTGGCCCATCTAGCACCAAACTAACGACACATAATGAAGTCTATGTAATGACGCTAATGTTAAATGGCGGCCATTTTGAACAATGGCCGCCATATCTTCCTAAGGGCTAATCTTGAATGCCTCCATATCCAAAAATGTTTAGAATATATTAATCTACATGTGTGCCAATTTTGGTGCTTTTAGACCAATTTGAACAATTGGTCTGCTATGCCGCTGTACTACCTGGGAATCCGTCGGAGTTAACCTTCCATCTACCACCTACCCTCCGGGCTGGGTCCGAGGGATTCGGAGAGGTAAGATTCATCTGCGGCTGTTGTAGGGATATGGATGAGCCCCGCCAATGGGTTGACGTCTTCTTTTTCGCGACCCATCTCTACCATTTGTTTCTCCACCCTTTTGAATCCATCCACCATTTCCACAACTACCCGCAGAGACTTCCTTATGTCATATTTAAAGTTTATTCCCCGCATTAGCAGGGGGCACGTTTTGGGCTAGGGCCCACCTCCTGCTTTTATCACTTCGCTAACCAACTGCCGATTCTTCCTCACTATGACTTCCTACGTCTTCCGAAGGTAATCGCGAAGTTTACAATGGAAGTCTGCGTAATATTGCTGCGAATTACGGATTTCAGCTTCATCTAAGAGGGGGACTTCCCAAGCTGTAAGGAAGAAACACTTTGATAATTATTGCATCCAAAATAATTGTTTCCACACACACACACACACACAAAATAATTATTTCCAAACAGTACGTTTTATTTCACCAAAATTATTTGCATCTCTATAAGTATTATATTAACTTCTGTTCTATCAAAAATACTCGTGTTTAATTTCAAACCTGAAATGGCGTTGATGGATACGCTCGAAGTAGAGAAAAAAGGGGATTTGAGAATCCATTTAACGTTTGATAGGCAAGTCAACGAGAATAGAATTATTCTATTGTTTGGAGAAACCCAGGAAGTGATAACCACCGATCAAACCCGAAATGTATATTGTGATGTCAGGGTGTAATCAATAAAAGTTTTCCTACCGCTTTTAAGCGTGCAAATGTTAGGGTCAGATTTTTTTTCCCCACTAAATACTATGTCTTTATTAACGAAATGTTATTTTGCATGTATGCTTCGTATGATAAAAGAAACTAAGTTGTAATACGTTTTTTATTATCCATATATGTCAATGTAAGTGATTATTACCCATACATGTTAATGTAAGCGAAAGGCCTTAAAACAAATGGACTGAGAGAGAGAGAGAGAGAGAGAGAGAGAGAGAGAGAGAGAGAGAGAGAGAGAGAGAGAGAGAGAGAGAGAGATAACGGTTGGGGAGTCGTGTGAACTCGATTGAATCACGTTGGGACACAAGATGGTGTGCCTTAGGATTAAAAAAAAAAATGCACAGAGAGATGGGTACTTTTCCATAGGCTTAAATTGAAAGGAATGTGGTTGGGGGGGGGGGGGAGGGCCTCGTTTGCATACAAATGCGTGTCTTATAATAAAAAAAAAAAACTTTGTGGTCGGTAGGAACAATGTCACTATCTAGGGGCATGGGTCATCCAGATAGAGAACTCCATGCCTGTCGGTGACCACACACAGAAAACGCCCACTGGGGGGGGGGGGGGGGAGAAGGGTGTGTCATTCAGATAGAGAACTCCACGCCTGCCGGTGACCATATACACGGAAAATGCCTCCTGCGGGGGGGGGGTTACTAACCTTGGTGGGGGGGGGGGGGTTTGTAAACATAACCTTACGTTTAAATCCCCAAACTGAAGTGAGCAAACGGGACTGAGCAATCCTGATAATAGCCCCAAAAAGTGAGTAATCCTGACAATAGCCCCAAAAAGTTAGCAATCCTGACAAGAGCCCTAAAAAGTGAGCAACTGAGGAATATTTCCTACTGCTAATAACTGAGCGCACTTTGCTGATGTACACCATCCTCAAGACAAGTATTCCTACACCAATGCTCGATTTGCTATAACTTGCAAGGGCTTCAATCTTGCCAGACACACGTTTTTTAAGTGAACAATTTCATCTTTGGTTTTATCAAAACTTATGTACATACCAAGATACCTATAACAGTTTACCTTTTCCAACATCTTACCATTAATTACAAAAATACTTCTATTAATCATACGTGACTGTATTTTGCTTTTGTCTTCATTAATCACCAAACCCATATTCATGCATTAATTTCCCAACTCTTCCAAAGCCCATTTCAATACTGATTCATTGACACATTGTATAAGAATATCATCAGCATAAACAATAACCTCTATACCTCTTGGAAAACTATGTCTCGCTATTCTATCCATTAAGACATTAAATTGCCTTTCTAATTACATCCAAAATTATTTCCAAAAGTATATTTAGCATTTCTATAACCGATTTGAGAATTTCTTCATTCAGCTCTACCTCTCTTTTATCTTCCACGTTCATTTTCTACAACATCTCTTCAGGTTTATCTTTTTTACTCTGATTTTCATATGTCCACTAACCTTTTTTTCTTTCCATTTACTGTTTTTTTTTTATTTCTTTCTGAAGATCCTACTCACCATCTCTACTCAGTTTTTTGTTGTTAAAGCAGTATACTATAAGCTATAAACCCAAGGGCTCTAACAGGGAAAAATAGCCTTGTGAGGAAAGGAAACAAGGAAATAAATAAAGTATATGAGAAGTAATGAACAGTTAAAATTATATGTAATAAAATAAGATTTACTTAATTCAAAATAAAATGTATTCGGACACTAAAAGAAAACTCTCACAGAGAAGTGTTTTCTTATTTCAGTCTTTCCAGTAATTCTTGAATTTGAATAAAGAAAAGAAAACTCTTAAGTCAAACCTGTAAGAGGATGAATTTAAACATCCTATGTAACCTGAGATGAGAGAAGAGAAAATAGTTTTCTCTGAGATGAAAAAATTTTTCATGAAATTAAAAAGTTTTAGAGTTCCACAGGATACAAAAGTAACCTGTTTTCCACTTTTACTCAAAAGGAGAAAGGTGTTATTTCCGACAGGCTCTCTTAGGTGAAAATCACAAATTTTTACTAAATAGATTATGACTTTTATATAAACACCTTTCTGGGTGTGGATGCCTTAATGTGGTGAAAAGGTTTGTGTATCGTTATGATCAGCAAAGCTGTACTAGTCTGGGATACCCATACTAGGTTGGTTCACTGAATGAACAGACTAAAATCTCCCACCATCACCAGTCTATAGTTGGCCGGCATGCGTGGTGAAATTGACCAAACCCCAGACTCGACTATTATTTGTTATCTTTTTTAGGTTTATGGTTTCCATTTATTCTCTTCAAAATCCCAAATCAACAATCCAATACCTTCAAACATCGAGCACCACAATTAAGTTCTGATCTGAGAAAGTTTGTATATAGGTCATAGCTCTTTGTTGGATAAAATACTCTAGAAGTAAGACACACACTTACCACAGATCTAGGTTAACACTTTTTTCGCAATCAGAAACTTTTAGAAATTTAATTAATGACCACAGAACTGTCTGACTGTCTTGATGCCAGCTGACGAAAACACGAGTTTGACTAACGCCATCTTTTGGCGGCGCACCCAACTAGAGAGGCTGCATGCATTGTCAACCAACTTGCCAATCTTCACTTTGAACCAGTACTGGGAATGTTGGTACTACGGTGAAGTTGAAGCTGAAATTTTATAGCATCCCTTTTAAAGATTCGGGTTATTAAGGTTATCTATCACTCTGTTGCTAAGTTGGTTATTCGTGATTTTTATATTTAGTTATTTTTCTTTCAAACGTTATCTTTTTTTTTATTTTACGTTTCTCTCTCTCTCTCTCTCTCTCTCTCTCTCTCTCTCTCTCTCTCTCTCTCTCTCTCTCTCTCTCTCTACGCATGTTTTTGTATCCACCTTAGCAGTCCTAGAGTCGGGCTCTCATTGGCTGATCCTATCTCTCGTGGACCAATCACCGAACAACACCCTGCAGCTCTTCTTAGTAAGGGTCAGGAGATTTATAGATTTCTGCTTCTCTAATGAAAATTGCTACTACTACTACTACTACTACTACTACTACTACTACTACTACTGCAGGGCAGCTGATCGATCCTAGTCCGGAACCGTGAGTTTAAGATGTTTGCTGGGAAGGATACTGGTGTGGTTGGGCATCACAGTGGGGGTTTGTGCTTGCCAGGCAGACGTTCTGATGAGCATCTATTCTAAAGGAAATGGACCTGAAACCAGACACCTATTACTCTTACTTTTAGTTTGAATTCTTTTTTCAAGGTAAAAAACAATACGAAAACAAAGTATACAATAGATTTATATTTATGTTGAATGTGAAAGATATTGAATTTATTGAAAATTATATACGTAAAGATAATTTTAATATAGCTTATGGGAAGAGAAACCGTTGCTATTTCTAGGAGAAAGATTTATTTTTTTAAGGAGATAATATACTAAAGTTAAAAGATATCATATTTTTTTAGAACTATATATTTAAAGAGAATTATAACTGATTAATTTATGGAAATAAATAATTCCAAATTTTTCAGCTAAATAAGATACTTTTTTAAGAACATGAAAGTCTTTTTCTGTACGAAATGCTGTGGCATTTCATCATTCCAAGACAGGTAATACTTCACAATAGTCGCTGCAGAGATTCTCGGGGAAATGAGCCCCATACCCCTTATGACGTCATAGCCATTCATGTTTTCTCCTGCGTTAACAGCGGTCACAGCACATCCTGCTAAGGTGAGTATAAGTTAGTTAAGTTAGAAATATGTAAGAGGATATATTGTGACGTGGAGACAACATGATTGGCTATGACGTCATCGGGGGGGAGGGGGGGGGGGGGCTTATTGCACCTGGAATCTTTGTGGCGACTATGAATAGCCTCTAAAAAAATAAGGATCAAAATAGGCCATGGTACCTTTAAGACTCTAATTGGTTAAGATGATTATTAACGGGAAAAGGGTTTCAAGATTTGTTTAAAGGTTTAAAAGGTCGCTCATAAATGGCAGAGGCAAAGGACAGGGACAATGCCCTAGTAACTCACCATATATCCATATGATCAGCGCCCAAGCACCTCTCCACCCAAACTAGGACCAGGAAAGGTCAAGAAATGGCTACTGATAACTCAACAAGGTAGACCAATAGCCTCCCCCAAACCCCACCCTCATCACTACCACACAAGGATGATGAGGTTACAGACACTACTAGAAACCATCGAGGGTCTTGAACCCCAGGCCAGCAGATCGCAAGGAAGGTCCGTTCTCAATAGGATCTTCTCGGGCATTTGATATTTCAAGATGATTATTTCAAGAAATAAACCCAAACCAATTTGTAATTTGTTCTCGATTTTTTTTTTTTGCCATGTACAGTATATGCTAAAGCGTTTCTAAACTTTACCATTTGTATTTCCTCTGTTTATATCATCATATAGACATAATCTGACAAATATTATCATTTCTTTGAAAGAGAAGAGATCCTTCATTTCAATACTTTTGATTACTTGAATGCTAAACTGTAAACAAGTAAAAAACGAAATAAATACTTCAAATTTGATAAGTTACCATAATTAAAAACTACTTTAGATGACTTTATTAAAAACTTCCACTAATCTAGAATGAATGACATATACAGATAAGATAAAGAGTTTAAATGGAGAAAAACGATCTAGCCTAGTTTCATAGATTAGAAAGAAATGTAAGCCACTCCAGTGAAAAAACGAAATTGTAATCTCACTCTAGACTAAAATTTATATTTGTTGGTCATTAAACTGTAAGTGCTGTAAGATTTTGCTTGGTAGAGAACTTCTATTTTCTTCATGTTTTGTCAGGAGACTAAAGTCAAAAAGAAAAATATCATCATGAAATTGCAGGAAAAGTCGTGAATAGGAATATTATAGTTTATTTTGAAAGTGGAGCTCTTACTTTATCACACTAATCTTCAACAAATAGCGCGCTCTCTCTCTCTCTCTCTCTCTCTCTCTCTCTCTCTCTCTCTCTCCGCATTTTTTTTTGTATCCACCCCAGCACTCCTAAACTCGGACTCTCATTGGCTGATCCCATCTCTCGGAAACCAATCACAGATCAGCACCCTGCAGGTCTTAGTAAAAGAAGTCTTCCTAAAATCGACCCTCGGTTGAATGTGTTTAAGGTTCAGATTTTTTGCAATTATTTAATTTCAGTAAACTTTAATTGTGAATGTGGATGTAAAAACTCTGTGCACAATGATGTAAGGATCCAATTTGTTAGTTGTGAGAGAATGAAGCAAAAACTTATAATGTTTCCCTGAGGGTTGGGGAAGTGTGGACAACTTACGAGGAGAAGGCGGAGTAAAAGTTAGAGAGAGAGAGAGAGAGAGAGAGAGAGAGAGAGAGAGAGAGAGAGAGAGAGAGAGAGAGAGAGAGATAATTTTTCAATCAGAGTAGGTTATAATCAGAATTCTTTTAAAACTCAAATAGGATATACAGTATTATAATAAGGTGAGTTCCAAAGACTTATTAAAGTTACAAGGATTTTGCATGTCATAAAGACATTTGAAACCATCCGCTGAGACTCCATTTCCTCTTGGGTAGAGCGAATTAGTTTAAACGTTTAAAGACTTTGTATGATCTTTCCTAACTTATTCTTGAAATCGTTTACTATGTTACTGTTTACTACATTTACTGGAAGTCTATTCTACATTTAAAGAAATTACCACACTGAGAGAGAGAGAGAGAGAGAGAGAGAGAGAGAGAGAGAGAGAGAGAGAGAGAGACGCAGATTGATTAACTCTTCAATCTAAAAGTCTCAGTCCTTTCTCTTTTTTTTATTTTTATTGAAAGTTTCTCTTTTCTCGCGAGAATGTTTAGATATTTTGGTTGAGAGAGAATAATACATCTGAAAGCGAACTCTGCGAATATAGTACCTTGTTTTAAAAACTTTCACCAACAAAACGAACCGAAGAATGTAGTGTTGAATAAATATGCTTCATCTCTCTCTCTCTCTCTCTCTCTCTCTCTCTCTCTCTCTCTCTCTCTCTCTCTCTCTCGGAGGCTTGTCAAAGTTGAAAAAATTTCTGAAAAGGTAAGGATATTCTAAGTGATTTCATTGATGTCAAAAACAAAAAGTACATGGTGATATTGTTGGAGCATCTCGCATATTGACTTCGAACTCTTAAAGGTCTTTGTAAAACAGTAATAAAAGCTCACATTTCAACAAAACATAACCTGCATGGTGCAAGGGGTTACCTTTGCAATGGAGTAGTTTACTGCAAGGCTTTTGCTGATTTGCAATATACCGTCAGTGAAGTGTCATAAGAGAACAATTGAAATCGATTCCAATATTTTTCTGCAATAGAATGAAGCCGACTGTCAACATTACCAAGGAAACGTTCCTCCTCTTCTCCTGTCAAAGGAACAATACAGAAAAATAACCCAGCCAACCATGACTCCTCCAACCAGGACAACCCAACAGATCAAGACATAACCAACTCCAACATCTTTGATCAGCGACAGGATAGCCTGCCTAGCCTCCATACCCTCTCGGCGAGCGCTCCCACCAATCAGAGCCCAGAACCCCAGAAGAAAAGATAGTGACTCAACACCCAGGAGTGAGTGGGAAGGCAGTGTGACTGTGCTACATCCGCTCTCGGCTAGCGGCTTAGCCAATGATGATCAGCCATTCTATTTGCTCCGCCCACGACGTTTGAGGTAGCCAATGAAAAATTTGTTGTATGTCTGCCTAAGCCAGAATTGCCATATATAAGGACGTAGCTCTCATCATTTCAACCTACGGGCCAACCAAGGGAAAGGCCCGTGCCAACAACAAGTGTTGGCTTTAATACCCCAAAAAGAAGAAGAATCATTTCAACACTCAAGCCTGAGGAAGGGAGACAGCACGCCTGAAACGCGTAGCTTGATCTCTGTATTCTTTTACCCGAATTGTAAATGTTACCTGATTTGTGAATTTTACATTAAAACCTTGACTCGGCAATTATTCCTGAATTTGACTATCCACCATGAACGAAGAATTTTGCTCAGTTACTGGCTGTATGCAGTGGTCCTGAGAAGAAGATAATTAGAGCCATCGAGAACACAGAGAATAAGATCAATGCAACTGAGGCAGCCATTATTTTCAACCAAACTATTATTATTATTATTATTATTATTATTATTATTATTATTATTATTGTTGTTGTTATTTTATTATTATTTTATCATTATTATTATTATTATTATTATTTTCATTATTATTATTATTATTATTATTATTATTATTATTATTATTATTATTATTATTATTATCATTATCATTTATTACTTATTATCTCTTATTTATTATTTATCATTAGCTAAGCTAAATCTTAGTTGGAAAAGTGGGGCTCTAACAAGGAAAAATCGCGCAGTGAGGAAAGGAAACAAATAAACTACAAGAGGATTAATAAAATATTTTCAAAAACAAGTATCAGCATTAAAACATATCTTTCATATATAAGCTATAAAAACTATAAAAACTTTTATTTCATTTCAGATTTTTTTCTATAACTTTTCAAGCATTTTATCTTCCAACCTTTATTGAGAAATTTGTTTATTTTGCCTAAATTAGACGAACAATTTTTTTATTTTCTTCAACAAAACAAGATAAGAGATAAATACATGGGGTCTCTGACTATGTATTGTACATAATCATATCTTTCCTTCTTCTCTCGAATCATTTGGAACAGTCAAGCTTATCTGGGATTTCTTTTTTATCTATCTATCAAACTCCATTCTATCAAGAAAAAGAAGAAAGAGGAAATTCTGTGAGTAAATTGATATTTTTATCCATCTTCAATTTTTGTATTATAGAATATGAGATAGACGTTCGGATCACTAATCACGAACGGACATATCAATTCTGATCCGCTTATCTGAAAGGGGATCCACTCAACCGCTGTGGAGTTCAACACCTCCAGGAAAGTCCCCTTTCATAGAATTCTTAATTATTCTATATGGAAATGTAACTGAGCGTCTAACTTCAATAGAGATTACTGATGATCAAGTTATTATTGGAGTATTAGAGCATCCAATGTCTTAATTTTTTTTCAGGTTAGTCAAGGCCAGTTCTCTCAGAGTCGAGCGTAACTCGTTATGCTGATAAAACTCCTCCCTTTTCTTAATGATAAACATATTTAATCCCTTTCTGCTTCAAAGACAGACTAAGTAGACTCCTTCCTAGATTGGTTTCGAACTATAGTCGCCTCAGAGATTTTAAGAGAAATAAGTTCCGCCCCCTGATGACGTCATCAGCCAATCATCTTGTCTCCCGCGATAACAGCGATCATAACATATCCCCTTAAAGTGATTGGGATCGAGTTAGTATAGGTTGGAATTTGAAAGGGGATGTATTGTGACCGCTGTTAAGCTAAGGTGGGAAACAACGTGATTGGCTATGACGTCATCAAGGGATGGCGCTTACTTCGCCCGGAATCTTTGCTGCGACTATAAGCTGTCTGAATAATTCCAGCGAGAAAACATACCTTGATGTCTTTTAGCATTTTAGTATATAAAACAATTTAGTGAAGGAGTTATTTACAATCTCTAAGAATGAATATATAAACAAACCAATATGATATCGAAATATTATTATGCTCAAAATAATCAATCATTCCAGTTATTGAAATTTTACTAGATTCTTCTCCTCTAATGTTTATAGGTAATTACATATTGATAAACTCCGTCACCTGCAATAAAAGATTTATCAAAGATTTAGTTACATTAAGATCTCTTGTAATAAACTATTCGCTCTGTTGTGTTTTAATAAAGCACTTATCTATACAGATCAGTAAACAAAAGTATGTAATGTCAATTTATGAATAAATAAAAAGGTTATCAATATTTAATGGTTACTAAAAGGAAAGATTTCTTTGATAATTGTTTGAGTTTTATAAGAGTAACAATGAATAATTACTTAGCAGAGAAGGCAGGATTTCTAATTACTAATTACTAATCAGAATAAAAACTTTCCACAACTTTTAAAAGTACAAAAGTTTATTGAAGTTTTTCATAGTCTTTTCGTTCTTCCAGTAAAGAATTAGATGTAATTTTTCTTTTTCATAGAGTAAATTCACTCCACTCCTTACAAATTTATCCATTTTCGAGTATATCAACCTCCAGTTTATAAAAATTACTATGCAATCGATGGTATTTTGTTAGTAAGTTCTTATTAATGTCAAAATACATGCGCAGTATATAGCTATCTTACGTTTCATTATAATAATACAAAAACTAGTTGCTCAGTGCCTAGTTTCCTATTGCTAAGGGTAGAAGTGACTCTTTAGCTATGGTAAGCAGCTCTTATAGGAGAAGGACACTCCAAAATCAAACCATTGTTTTCTAGTCTTTGTAAGTGAAACTCAAGTAACTGAAAAGGAATCTGGATTAATTACCAATTATAACTAATCTTAAACAAATCAAATCTACGTGAAAGAGTATCCCCCTGTAATTAAGTGTCTAAAGATGAAATTAAATCCTTTCGGGATTAATTAATTAAGCAGTACACGTTCACATTGGCAAATTAGTATTCTCTTTCCCATGTCCCCCCAGCTAGACCTGCTGGTTGGAACTAAACTAAAACTTAAATCATTAAGTCTTAAAGACCTCTAACATGAATTAAAGATTCTGCTCAGAGAGAGAGAGAGAGAGAGAGAGAGAGAGAGAGAGCGAGAGAGAGAGAGAGAGAGAGAGAGAGAGAGAGAGAGAGAGAGAGAGAGAGAGAGAGAGAGAGAGAGAAGGGGGGTCTAATGAAGATGAAGTATCATGCTTTGAAATATTACCATCATTTTTATATCCTTCTCTTTCTCTTTATTTTCTTGTTCGTATCTTTTTTATCTGACATTTAATTTAAAACCACTTTCTATATTGTTGTTTTTCCCTTCTTTAGTACCTATTGTTTTTTAGGAGAGGGGTCTATTAGAAGTTGGCAGTAAAAGTAGACAGGAAATAGAGAGCAGCAGAATTTTTCAAACTATCATCTATATCATAGGACCCACTTTCTTCAAAATAAGCTTTTAACTTGTCCTAATTACTCACCTTTTCTCCCCAAGACCTTTATCTTCTCCAGACAATATTGTCTTTGATGGATTACAAGCTTTTCTTCAAAGCAAAAACTTCGTTAATAGAGGTTTTTCAAGGAAGACTCCTCTTTTTTTTGCCAAGGTAGTCTCCCTTTATTTCAAGATAGTCTCCTCTTCTTTTTAAAGGTAGACTACTCTTTTTTTCAATGTATACTCCTCTTTCAAGATAGACTCCTCTTTTTTCGATATAGATTCCTCTTTTTTCAAAGTAGACGACTCCTTTTCTTCAAGGTAGACTCCTTTTTCAAGGGAGACTCTTCTTTTTCAAGGTAGACTCCTCTTGTTTCAGGATGGATTCCTCTTTTTTTCCAAGGCAGACTCATTCTTCAAGGAAGACTCCTTTTTTTAAAGATAGACTCCTCTTTTCCCAGGTAAACTCCTTTTTTCAAAGCACACTTTTCTTTTTTTCAAGGTAGACTCCTCTTTTTTTCAAGGTAGACTTCTCTTTTTTTCAAAGTAGACTCCTGTTTTCTTCAAGGTAGACTCCTCTTTTTCCAAGTTAGACTCAACTTTTTTCAAAGTAGACTCCTCTTTGTTCAAGATTTACTCCTCTTTCCTTCTCAGTCATTCTTTATTTTCTGTTGACATGATTCTCTCTTCATTTTTACTAATCTTAATATGATTTTTATTTTGTACTATTACTTGTCATGTATGTGGAAATTTTCATGATTCAATTTACACCATCTTATACCTTGGGCCAGAAAGAGACTAAGTTAGAAAAACACTCAGAGTGTAGACCTCCGCCACGACAACTTATTTCGTTCATCATTTTACTTGACCTTTGACCTAGAACTTTCAGATTTGAATCCCTTCTACGTTTCAACATAACAAGTAATTCCTGGAAGTTTCACTACTCTATGAGTAAGATTGTGGTCAGGAAGTTGTTCAAAACCATACAGACAAATGGACAAACAGGGGGGAAAACATAACCTCCACCCAGATTCGTTGGCGGAGGTAAAATAAAAGACCTTGTAAAACATCAGGAATAGCTCGTAAATAAGGGATAATAAACAGGGTCACAGGAAACAACATATTGCTTTATGTAATGATATCTTGTTTGCCATAAAAATGCAATGCACTAAAAGACACAGGTAATAGATTCTCCTTGGAATAGTGAACCTCCTTTTTTCTCTTTTCCTGCAACACCTTTCTTTCCTGTTGCAAAGAAAAGAAGATAATACAACCACCTATAATTCTTGCTCCGTTTGGACAATCTATTTAGCTGCATCATTGGATTTCCATTCTTTTGATTAAAACTACTGTATGTGTTCACTATTCTCAAATCAGTTTAGAAGAACTTACTTGTATTTAAGTATATCCGTGATTTCTGTAGTGTTTTGAGTTATCGTGCTTTAGGTAAACTGTTCTTTGTTTCCATGATTCCTTTCCTCACTGGGCTATTTTCCCTGGTAGAGCCCTTGGGCTTATACCATCCTGCTTTTCTATCTAGGGTTGTAGGTTAGATGATGATAATAATAATAACAATAATAATAATAATAATAATAATAACAATAATAATAACAATAATAATAATAATAATAATAATAAAAGGTTTTTGTTAACGAATATGATACATCAATATGATAATCCCTTACAAAACCATTTATTTCCACAACAACACATATATCAAATTTCCCTCCACTCTATAAATTCACGGGGCCAACATCCATCAAAAGCTAATTTTGTGATCTGAATATCTTATGGCGTTGGGTGTCACATATGTTTCATCTCTTCACTTCCACTGGAAATTATATTGGCCACGTGGGCCGCTTGATATCTTCTAGGGATGTCGTAGGACTGCTGTTTGTCTTTATATGGATTTTATTGCGTTTGGTATAGATATATCTAAATGTAGGTATTTGTACATGTATAAAATGTAGTAAGTACTTGTGTGTGTATATATATATATATATATATATATATATATATATATATATATATATATATATATATATATATATATATATATACATATATATATATATATATATATATATATATATATATATATATATATATATATATATATATATATACATATATGTATATATATATATATATATATATATATATATATATATATATATATAAATATATATATATATATATATATATATATATATATATATATATATATATATATATATATACGTATATATATGTAAATATATATATATATATATATATATATATATTTACATATATATATGTATATATATATATATATATATATATATATATATATATATATATATATATGTATATATATATATATATATATATATATATATATATATATATATATATATATATATATATATATATATACATATATATATATATATATATATATATATATATATATATATATATATATATATATATATATATATATGTGTGTGTGTGTGTGTGTGTGTGTGTGTTTGTGTGTATTATAGAAACAAATATCAGAATTGTAATGTCTTCAAAATATACCAACCAACACACGTGATCGAGAAAATTTTTTCCGGAAATGAAGTAATAAAGTATATATGCTGTCAAATAAAATATAAAGCTGTGCGAGGGGGCAGTCAGGTGATAACTGAGAGACGGTGTAAATGCAGCTATCTTTATTTCAACAGCTATCGAGCATTTTATACAATAGTTTCAGTGTAAGAAGGTCACAAAAACTCAAACAGATTAATGCATGAAAAAACAGGCCCAAACCAGTTCTATTGACAGAGGGGTGTAGAGCACTACATACAATAAAAAAAGATACGTCACAATATACCAGTGTGAAACACGTGTGGTACATGACTCCCCCCTAAAAATTACACATATCAAATAGGTCTCCCTTGAGAGGCACACTGTAGGTGGTCATCTGGCAGGAGGTATGCAGGTTTTAGGTGATCAATGGAGACCCAGTCTTTGCTACGCATGTTGAGGAGGAATGCTTTTGGCGTCTTACGGATTACAAGGACTGGGCCCAGGAAAGGGGCGTTGACTGTGGCTTGCTAGAGTGCAGATCTGTCAGTATGTGTTGCTTAGCTGGGGCTTGTAAGTTTGGTGGCGTGGAGGGAATTTTCTCACAACGGGACTTGGGTGCTGGAGATTGCCGGAGGAGGTTGCAGACGGGAAAGACTCGTCATGAACGACCCCAGGTCACCATACACCATTTCAGCTGCCGAGACATTCAGGGCCTTTCTAGAAGTGGTCCTTAGTCCCAGGAGGACCCAAGGAAGCTGGATAAACCAATGTGAGCCCTTGCAGCGGGACATTAAAGCTGCTTTGAAATATGGTGAAATGTTCAACCAAAGTTGTCTGCGTTCGTCTGATGAAGGGTGACTTCCAGGAGATGTAATAATAATGTTCACAATTGATATGGTAAAGTAGTATCCCTGTTGGAAGTAATATGCTCATGGATATCAAATCTCGCCATCCATCCTAAGAGTTTCCATGGGAATGGCTTCAGGTCAACGAGTGGAGCAGTTGATGGCCGTAAATGAGTAACGAAGCCCTTGTGATGTGGGTAAGGAGCCTACAACATCGAAGTGCGTGTGGGTAAAGCACCACTGAGGTTGAGCAAAGGTGCTCACTCCTGAATCCGCGTGTTGATGTACTTTAGAGGTTTGGCATGAAGTACAGGTGCAGACCCAATCCTTAGCATCCTTAGTATTGCCATACCAAATGAACT